>NC_026005.2:79681985-79731582 GCF_000442705.2 Elaeis guineensis
TAAAACTCCCTGGATCTTTTAATTTTGATGGCAACTTGTTCTGAATGATCGCACTGCACTCTTCGGTGAGCATGACTGTCTCATGGTCCTCTAGCCTTCTCTTTTTGGAAAGGATGTCCTTCAAGAATTTGGCATAGCTAGGCATCTGAGCTAATGCCTCCGCAAATGGAATATTTATGTGTAGTTTCTTAAGACCTCTAAAAACTTCAGAAAGTTTTTGTCATCCTTACTTTGCTTGAGCTTTGAGGAAAAGGAACTGGTGGATTGTAGGACTTTACTAGCTCTTCCTTTTTCTCTTTTAGCTTCTCTTTGACCATAGTCTCTTCTTGAGTTTGTTCCTTTACTTGTTCTTTAACAGGCTCTTTCCCTTGTTGTTCCCCTAGTTGTTTTCCACTCCTCAAGGTAATTGTCTTCACATGCTCCTTCGGGTTCGTTTCAGTATTGCTAGGCAATGATCCTTGAGTTCTGTTAGCTACCATATTGGCCAACTGTCCCATTTGTATTTCCAAATTTTTAATGGCAGCTTGCTGGTTTTTAAAATTTGCCTTAGTTTCACCCATGAAATCAGTAGTGGCCTTGGTGAGAGTTGCAACCAATTCTTCCAGGTTAGACTTCTTTTCTTGCTGTGGAAAACCAGGTGGTCCTCTATTCTGATAATTCTGTTGTTGCTGTTGATTTTTCCAGGAAAAATTTGGATGGTTCTTCCAGGCAGGCGTGTAGGTGTTTGAGTATGGATTGTTCTGTTGTCTTCCTTGGTTTGCCACATATTGTACTTGTTCTTGTACTGGAGGCATGAATGAGCTGTCAATCGGGCAATCTCGAGTAGCATGTTGCCCAGTACACATCTCACAGGTCTGCACACAAGTATTGACAGCATTAATAGACAAATGATCTAATTTTTTGAAAAGAGTGTCTACCTTTGCATTGAGTGCAGTAATAGCATCTATCTCATGAACCCCAGCAGGTCTCCTCGCCATGTTTCTCTCATTGGGCCATTGGTAATTGTTGTTGGCCATTTCCTCCAAAAGATCATAGGCTTCATCAAGCGACTTCCCATCAATGAACCTCCAGCAGCAGCATCAATATTAATTCTGGTATGGTTGTTCAGCCCATTGTAGAAGGTTTGCACAACCAACCATTTAGGCAGTCCGTGGTGTGGACACCTCCTAAGTAGATCCTTGAACCTTTCCCAGGCTTCATATAAGGTCTCCATATCGAATTGCACAAAGGTTTGGATGTCAGTCCTCAACTTGGCAGTCTTAGCAGGTGGAAAGAATTTTGCCAAAAATTTTTGTGCTAAGTCATTCCAAGTGGTGATCGAGCCAGCAGGAAGAGACTGTAACCATGCTTTAGCCTTGTCTCTAAGTGAAAACGGGAACAATCTTAACCGAATTGCATCATCTGACACTCCATTATGCTTAAGGGTATCACATATCTCCAAAAAGTTTGCAATGTGCGCATTAGGGTCATCATTGGGCAATCCTCCAAACTGAACTGCTGTCTGGATCATTTGGATCAAAGCAGGCTTGATCTCAAAGTTGTTTGCTTGCACAGGTGGTCTTGTGATGCTAGATGAAGCTCCATTCACGGTAGGCATGGCATAATCCCGCAGTGCCCTGGGGTTTGCCTCTCTAGCAACCTCATTATTCCCTACTATGATTACTTCTCTCCTTGGATCTTCAGCCATTTTTGGATCTACTTTTGCCTCAGATTTCTTCCTTTCTCTGACTGCTTTAATGTTTTGTTTACAAGTGCGTTCAATTTCTTGACTTGAAATGGGATTTGATTCAATTCTTACCAGTCGACCCGATTCTCTTTTTCAAGTTGTAATTTTGAAAGATTATTATCTTTTTTTTTTTTTTTGAGATGAGTCTTAAGGAGTCCTAAATCTAGAGATGAAAGAGAAGAGTGTTTTAATTAGGTTTAAATTTTAATGGCAAACAAGTTAGCACAAAATGGACTTTCTATCCTAGGATTAACCTAGATCTAGACAGCTCCTAACTGTTCCAAGATCGCCTTCAAGCACTCCAAGCCCAAAACTGACTAACTGTCTTGGCCAGGTAAGTGTAAGATGTGGGAGGTCCCCTGCTTGTTGCTTTCCTTAGACACCAACTGAGTTGGCCAGGTCAGACAACGGAACCAATTGAAAACCACCTTCTTAAACCACTTGCCTTAGACACCGAGCAATTAATCAATTCGAATCCGGTCTAACTTTAGGACTTTCTTGTCCTATTGAGCTCGAATATCCTAGGGCCAACATTTAATTGATTTTAGATTAAGGTCTAGGTTATGCAGAATGAAGGATGTGGTTTTTGGGCTAAGGAAGGGTGATCAAATCCCCACCTTATCTGATTAATGGGTTAAGTGCCCTTAAAGTTAATTATGGAGATGCAATGCAAAGAAACAAGATGTCCAATCAAGTTTGATTTTTTTTTTTTATATTTTTGGTTATACTATATTAGTTAAGCATTATGAAATGTCAGTGATTTTTTTTTTTTAAATATCTAAGAAATAAAATATCTAGATTACTAGTAAAATCAACTATTCTTGATATTAAAGCACCAGTCCCCAGCAACGGCGCCAAAAACTTGATAGCCTATTTCGCAAGTGCACGAAATCGCTCAAGTAATATAATGATAAATAAGAGATCGTTCCCACGAGGACTGAGTTTAATTACCAAAAATGAATGCTAATTTTACTAATATCTAAACGATCGAAACTAAATGATAATGGAAAATAAAATTAACTCTAAAGAACTCAATGAAAGCTGAATCAAAATTCGATTGATAAAGCACTAGGGTATATCTGATTTCACTTGGACCAATTATCAATTCCAGCTGTTCCAATTAATAATCTAAATTTAATTATTAATGCAAGGATAAATAATCCTAAATTATTTAATAATCTCTCTCAAGTCTTATTAAATATACTAATTAAAACCTATAATCTATCTTCCAATAGTAAAATAGATTTCAATTAGTTCAACAAGCACAGTGATTATTTTCAAGATCCCACAGGTCAAATCTTCTGCTCCCGCTCCAATTATTATTCCTATGATGTTTGTTATTAACTCCAATTTACAATCTTCCTTCCCAGTACCAATTATAAATCGAAATCAATCAAGTACCAAAGATAATAATACTTAAAAGCATTAAGCGCAAATAACAATAATTGCATTAACAAAGAAAATTAATACAAGATTCTGGAATTGAAATTTAATTCAAGCTACATCAGGTACCCTAGCTAGAAATTTAGCTTTTCATTATAACAAAATCAAACTCAAGTTTACTTGAATAAAACTCCAAAATCATCCTAACAATGAGTTCTAGAAAATAAATTCAAAGTAAACAAGAGAAAGAAAAAACTCTGAAGGAATTGCAGAGCCGAATGAATCTTCTCTTCAAATCTTCCAGATACTCCAAACTCTCCTTGCTTGATTTCTAGCTTTCAAAGATGATTCTCCTCCCCTCTTGCTGGTGTTTTAGGATCCTTAAATAGGGCTAGGGCTAGGGTTAAGATGGTATTTTTTTTTTTTTTATGATTTTATTCTATATATCATTCTTTCTATTTGGTATAGAATCTCTCCTCCTTTGGATAGGCTTTAAGCAACCACCAGCCATCTACTCCTTATGCTGCCCAAATTTTCTGATTTTATTATGATTTCCATAGTAAAAGAAGGAAAGGAGGCATGGTTAATTAGAGGAGAAAAATTTCTTCCTTTCTGGGTCCACAAAATCTGCAAAACAAAGTAAGGTTTCGGCTGCCCAAATCAAGTTTTCCAAGAATTGGTTCCAATTCTTTCTCAGTTTGCTCCTCATGCAGAATTAGTTTGGACTCTGATTTTCTTCTATTTAATTATTTCCAAGATAGCTCTTTGCCACCCAAAATTTGTTGCCATATCAGATCTTTGTGCCAAGAAACATTAAGAAGAATCTGGGTGTATCGGGTATTTCTTGTTGTGTCCAACATTGTTACCAACTTCAACCTATTGTAGTCACCTCATTTGGAATCCAAATTCAATTCTGTAAATTATGTTCCTTTCTTGCTTCTCTCAAAATTCTGTAGGATCTAATCTTGCTCAATTTGGAGTCCTGTAGCTTACCTTTTAGGGGTCCTCACACCAAAATATCTAGAATTTAGATTGGTTGACTAGATGGGAGAGATTAACTGCTTGATTTATTTCCTGCACCTCTAGTTTCTTTTCTGGATGATGATGCCAAAAAGGATAAGGTGTGGGGTCCATTGATATCTTGATTTGGTTATTCTGCTTTGAGATGGACTCTGATTTTGATGCAAGACCTGATGACTCCAGATGATAAACCCTGCTGAATCGGACTCAACCAATTTCACTTAATTTGACCTTTAAAACATGGTTAAGCCCATTTAGGTGTGACCTGGCTCAATTACCTGTAATTGACATAAAATATATCAGGTTCTTACATTTATTTAGTTAATTATTATACCAATTTCATCAAAATCATTAAAAACTAATAATAATAATTACTATAAAAATGCAATACATCAATATCCAAAATAAATCTATGCCATCACAGCTTAATTCTGTGTAGCGGTGTTATAATTGTGTGAAGTTGTATCATAATTTTGTGAAGCGATGTCATAATTTTGAACTAGGATATCATAATTTTGAGAAAGGATGTAATAATCATAGAAAACATAGTGTCATAAGTCTAGGATACCCTATGACTATTAAATAATCTAAGGCTTCTTACCATGAAATTGTGCACAGTGTCATAAGTTTGTGCTATGAAGTTATAATTTTGTGAATTGGTGTCATAAATTTTATAAAAAATATTGTGATATCCCTCTATAGGCATGAATTTCAAAATATTATATAGACATTATAAAATTTCTTTATCTTCTTGTGGTTCCCTAATTTCTTCTCTTCTGGACGTTAAAAGGGTGTCACCCTCTCCTATGTAAAGAACAAGTGCTATGCTCCCTTCCACCATCTGCATTTCCTCCTTATGTTGTCGTTATTGTCATGGTCTCCATCTAAACACGAAACCCTCAGAAGCTATTGGAGGAAAAAATTGGGAACCTTAAATCTTTGTCTTCATCATTCATTCGAGATATAGGCAAGTCTAGCCGACTGTCAAGATGGTTGCTAATGACTGCCGAGATGGAAACATAGACAACTGATGAAATTGAAAGATCGCAGAAATAATGGAGTACTCTTCCGAGATAGAGAAGAATGTTTTTTTTCAGTTTGGCACCTTTCCATTGGCCAGCTCTGGTTGCCGCACTTTTCTTTGCGAAAAGATGAGGGCAAAAATGACATTCCACTCGTTTGAAGAAACATGCAGATGCAACGTGCAATGGATTTCAAAAACTATCATACCGGCATTTTAGAGGGATCATGTCCCATCCTTTTGCACCAGCTCGAATCTGCATGGATCAATAAGTCGCGGTGCAGACCAGCTTGGATTTTCTATATCGCAGGTGGTATACAAAGAATTACTCTTTGATCCAAAGTCGAAACAAGTCATGCAGATTGTATTTAGTTCGTGTAAAGGCTAGAGGCATTGCTAGAAACCCACGTGGTAGAGTATCACATTTTCTACTTTGGAGGGCCACAACTGCATTAAAAGTGGGAGTCATTGCTAAAACCTCCAAAATACTTCATTCATTAGTCGCGAAATTCTTTGTACACCGCCCGTAGTATAGAAAATCCAGTGTAAAGCGCACCATCTCGTTTGATTAGACTACATAGCCATCACTTTTCAATGCACATTTAATATCCACAGTTTTACTTTTTCATTTAAAATTTTGAATGATGAAAATATCCCTTCCTTTCTGAAAAAATTATAACATTTTGTAGTGATATTATGACATCCTGCATTGAAATTATGACTTTCTACATAGGATGTCATAATTTTTTTCATAGAATATCATAAAGAGAAATGAACATTTTTGTTATTGAAAAATTAATAAAATTTTTAAATGACAAAAATATCCCTACCAAAATGATGACATCCTATAGAAAAATTATGACATCATGTGCAAAAAATCATAATATCAGCATGGAATGTCATAATTTTTTTAAAAAAAGAGTATTTTTATTATTCAAAATTTCAAATAAAAAAGTAAAACTGTGGATGTTAAATACACATTGAAAAATGATAGCTACATGATCCAATCGAGCAAGGTGGTGCACTCCGCGTCAGATTTTCTACACCGCAGGCAGTGTACAAAGAATTTCTCTTCATTAGTCATACTTACTCAATATATGTATCACATGATTATTCTAAGAAATAGCTAAAATAGAAGAATTAAAAAAAAAATGGAACTTGTCCAATATGAGCTCATCAAACAACTGAGATTTAGCAGACAACTTGATGCTACTTTCCATGTCGACCAATGCAGTCATTAATAATTATGTCTATAAAATCCAAAAAAAATAAGATGTCCAGAGTTTGCAGACCTAAGGCAAAATTTAAAATTATCTCAAACAGGAGGCACCTGATTGTTTAAACAACATTAGTGAAGTACCGACTGGAAGAAAAACAACACTAAGCTTCAATTATGGAAAGTAACCATGAAGCAACGGAAGATGATATATTGCTCAGAAGTTTAATCGGTGGGTCATGGTAGCCTCTCCAATACACAATCAACAATTTTACATCTGTCATGAATAGGCTCTGGTAGTTTACGACCAGGAGGTCAAGGGAGCATGGAATTTTCCTTAAAACAAGAAAACTGAACAAAAGGGCATGTAAGCTTACATAATTCAAAAAATTTCATGCTCTGGGAAAAGTTTAGCTTACAAAAATAAAAAATTATCACTTTAATTAGATTTAACAAGAATGTGGACAGTGAAGACAATTGACCACAAAGTTTAGGCAAATGAGACCATCACGTAAATTGCCATTAAGAGACGCACATTTTCAAAAAAGACTTCAAAGTTAACACAACATGTCCCATAATCAAAAATGAAAACACATTAAGAAAAAGGAAAAAAATAACAGCTACCTTGCTTGTGTACTCCAAACCATATAACTCGCTGAAATTTCATGCCTCACATGACAAACTTACACATTTGTATCTTTTTATATATGTATTCTCATCTACAGTTAATATCATCTTAGATTGGACAACAGCTAAAGTATGTTATACAACTTATGACTCAACACATCATGCAGAACATAGTTATACTAACAATAAGAAGAACCCATTTTTTAGAGGTCTCATAAAAATTACGGTTATTTATATAATTTATACTCTGAAAAGTAGAAGAATATCATTAAGGGTACATTTGGTTATACTTTTTGATTTTTGATTTTTGATTTTTGATTTTTAAAAAATACTTTTCATTTTTTTTGATTTTTGCTATTGAGTAAAAACAAAAAAGTAGAAAGTATGTTTGGTAACTACATTGCTATAAAGTAAAAAATAACGTTTGGAGACGGCAGGTGAAGAGCTCGACGAGGGAAAAAGATTCAGAAGGAGAGGAAGAAGGGGGTGGAGAGGTGAATAACTCGACGAGGGAGAAGGATTCAGGCTCTTTACTTTTTGATTTAGCATTTTAGATGTGTGGAAGCAAAAAAAGCAGAAAAGCAATTTTTGAAAAGCAAAAAACTTTTTCTTTGTATATAAAGCAATTATTTTGATTTTTTAGATTTTTGCTTTTCATGGTGTAACCAAACATTGCTTTTTGATTTTTATTTTTTAAAAATCAAAAAGTAAAATAAGTTTTTTTTTTTTGTTGGCTAACCAAATGCACCCTAAATGGATAACATCTTTTAGTACAAAGAAAGTTCTTGAAATATTACTATCAGTTCTACAAGGAAAGAATCCATGATGGAAGCCACTAAAAACTTGAAAGATTGTTTATGTGCTAGCATACTACACAATCACTTGTTTGTTTAGCCTCAGGAAATTAACATAAATCTTAATGTAATTAAACCAATAAATAGTAATTTGCATAATTTTTGCTAAGTAGCAAGGTACATATCATTATGTCAGTTGCAGCGCCACAGAGGTCTTAATTTATTAGTCATACTAAATACTACATAAGCTGGCAAGGATAAGAGAAGGTTACATATCTACTTCAAAGAAATAATTGAACTGGCAAGATCCCAAAGTTATCAGCCTCAACAATACCCAAGTTCGAGAGAAAGGCATGTTTATTCAATGAATTGGACAAGCAGCTGAAAAAAATGGAGGGTATTGACGAGAAACTAAACTTATTGCTTAACTCGGAGCCATACATAGAGGTTCATTTCCACTCAAGACCCTTAATTAGATACCTCATGGACCACCATATGCACCTTAGATCCTATCAATGAATGCAACTTGTTTCTCAGGATCGTATGATCCTTACTTGATAACAGCTAACATGTAGAGCACAGATTCAGCATCCACATGAAACAGCATTATTCTGATGTCCTTGGCTTTGTCCTCCTTCCATGTTCCCTTCCATGTTTTCCATATGTTCAGAGAAGGTAACCAACCCGCTGATTCCCTCACAAACCTAGGAGTCGAGCTCTTGAATGTTAGCCTTCAGTTTTTGCATTTTCTTATTCACTTTTAGTTGTCTAGCTCAGGCTAATGCCAATAGCTGCATCTTTGAATGTTTTTAGTTGGGATTCTCCCCTTGTTACTACCAAAAAAAAAGTCAAGATTGAGTTGCCACACATACGGCCATCCAAAAATCCAAGGCAACTCATCCCATTCTCTATTAAAGAGTGCCCAGCACCAGAAAGAGAATTTTGCCTTGGGTCCAAGAGAGCTCTCCCTTGGATTACTATTTGAATTACTTCAGAACTCCAAAAACTCTTTTACACTGCAATTTGATTGCTAGCACCAATTGGAGAGCAAAAGAAAAGAAAAGCAAAAAAAGGCTTCTGAATTCTTTGAGTCAATTAACATTAACATTAACATTAATCATTGACAACTTCCGAATTCTTTGAGTCAATTAAATCAAACCTTATTTCCAAACTAGATGTATGTTCCTGTGAATCACTGCTCTTTTCTTCTCAAACATGACCATAGTCAATCCCTTACTTAAAGTTCCTCAAAAAGTAGTGTTGATTGGCAATATCTCATACTTTATTACCATATTGTAGTCTTACATTTATTAAATGCCAACCAGATAGATTTTCAAGTAAAGCAATTCTAAGTGAAGCTGTTAGAAATCTCTAAGAAGCATCGCATCACATTGCTTAACTGAATTTGATTCACCAGCTTACCTGATCACCCATTTAACAATCACAAGAACTAGTAATATATCAAATTAACCCAAGTTCTTCCAACCCAGAAATCATAGAGAATGCAGTGTCCTGCCTCAAGTAAATGGATGGATAGTGTATGATGCATCTAGATTTATTAACTAAAGTAATTTATAGTCACATTGTAAAGCACCATCATTCTTTTCCATATTCTGACACAGTCCATCATAGGTAGTTATAATTTTCAGAAACAGTTGAATTCAGACCTCTTTGGAACATTACAAAATCCAAGCACAAGCCAACAAGCTTTACGAACCAGCAGAGTGGGGAGACGACTTGTAGATATCATGGATCATCCTAATGCATTGCATCTCCATAACAAATAATAATTTACTATCTGCATATATATCTTGAGACAAGACTCCTGATCTTATTGCAGAACAATAGTTTCTCATAAAATTTATCGCTTGACAGAAAATTTCCCACATGATTCTATTATAGAACTTAGTTGCCAAGTGAATATTGATCATCACTCCATACTTATCACTTTTTGATGTCAAGCAACCTAGTTAGTTGCTAATCTTGCCAATGAATAGCTTGAACTTAATGCCTTTCAGTTCACTTATCATATTATTGTGTTTACTTCCGTGGTTTATTTTGTCACCATATAAAGATGTTCCAAGAATTATAATCAATTTAATACTCAGCTCAAAAGCTCAAACAATGAGAGCATAATGATGAGTAAGAAGAACAAGGAGGATTGAAAATTCAAAAATTTAGAAGATACCTACAATTCCAGTATTTGATGAACAAAGAACATGAATGAAAGCCATAAGGACAAAGCACAAGTGCAAATGAAATTTGATCAAAGAAAAAACAAAGATGGGATGCCAAGATTCATTCTCCTCTTTTCTATGTAAGGCCATTGAAGGCCACATTCATCTCTCTGCTTCCATAAGTACCAATTTTTGATAGTTTTATTCTGAAGATTTATATTCACCTAACCCCTCAAGACTCTGGACTTAAGTTAGGAAAGCAACAATCTAGAATCTAACACAACCAATTATAATTCCAACATGACTCCTTAACACTGTCCACTAGCTACTTGAAAAAGGGAATCCCACATGAACGAGATGGCTTTTGTAAATAAGAACCATAAAATTTAGGCCATTTAGTGTTGTTCCCAAATTCTCTTAAAAAAGATTGTCAGATTCATACTCTCATTGACTCTATCGTGCTGTTTAGGGCTACATTGTTTGGTTTAAAACAACACTGTACATTCCAAATTTTTAAATAGATAATTACAACAGCAATGTCGGGCACGGCTCCAAACAGCAAGACAAAAGCATGTTACCATGTCATAAAATTCAAGGTCAATGTGAAATTGAATCATATTTAAATTAATTTATCCCCCTTTTATCAGTTGGACAACATAACCTAACAGAACATTTTGAAGCCGCATTCCCAGCTTCAGATACATAAAACTATCCACACAATTAAAAATTAAAGGTAAGGAGGACTAACAAACAAACTATCCTAAAGTTTAACCAATGTTTAAATAGGTTGCAAACTATTAGAAAAAGTGAAGGTAAGCTATCTGTTAGGATTTGATGCCTCGAGATTCAGTCCACATTGAGCCCACAGCGAGGTCCGCGGTGAAAAATGGAGCCCAACGAGACCAAGTTCACCCCAAATAGAGCTTGAATGGAGGAGATACGAATTTTTGAAGTCGACACGAGATCCGAGTAGGCGGAGGACCGCCGGCGGAGCGGCGGCGGCGCGGTCGTAGGCGGCAGAGCGCAGCCCAGGCGAGGCCAACATGCGGGATGCGCGACCCAGGCGTGCGGCCCAGATGTGCGGCCCAGCCCCACGCGCGCATGCTGGGCCCGGCCCGAGCCCAGGCGCTAGGAGCAGACGTGGCCCAGGCCTGCACGTGCGGGCCGGCCCAGGCCCAAGCACCGTGCCTGGCCCTGTACCCTAGTCCACCATGGACCAGGAGGTCCATGACTGGGCCTGTGGATCATGTGGGTGTTTTCCACGTATTTCTCGGGGTCCACGGTACTATTTCATGCATCGAAGCACGATCGGAGGGCCCAGGGAGCTCCCGATCATGATCCGACGGTCTAGGGGCTTAATTTGGGCTGATTAAGGAGTCTTAAACCTAATCTAATTGGGTTTAAGCCTTATAAAAGGCCTGTACGTGGAACTGAGAGGTAGTGTGGTCTTTTGGGCTTTGTTTTTCACAAGAGAAGGCCGTGATCTCGTGAGGCGTAGCGAAAAACCCACAAAACCGAGGAAGAGGAAGAGAGAGAGTGCCATTGACCGCTGAGAGAGAAGGAGCAGGAGGCTCCTGGACAGCGAATGCCGGTCGCTTCAGGGGTTCAGGGGGTCTTCTAAGAGAGAGAACTTTTGTAAGGGAGAACTTCCTGTAAGGGAGAATTGGGTGTACAAGGATTGAGGGTGAGGTCTCCTCTTGTAAATTTTTTTTTTATAGTGAAGTTTGCATGCCCCATGAGACGAGCCCTTTTGTGGCTGATCCACGTATTTTGATTATTTTTATTTTATTTCTTCTTTCTTCCTGCATCGTGTGGTACTAAAAAGGTCCTGGGAGGTGGTGTCCTGGCCAGACATCCACCCAACAAGTGGTATCAGAGCGAGGTGGTACAAGGACGCAGATTGCAGCGGTGGTGAGCAAGACTGAAGATGGAGAAGACATGATCAATCAAGATGGAGATCAATAAGTTTGATAGTTAGAGCAATTTCTCCTTGTGGCAGGTAGAGGTAAAGGACGTACTCATCCAACAGGGATTGATCGATGCTCTCTTGTACGATGAGAAGCCAACTACCATGGAGGTGCGGGATTGAAAATGGCTACAGATGCAAGTGGTGAGTTCCATCTGTATGTACCTAGCGGATGAGGTGGTGATCCATGTGCTGAGCGAGACTTCTCCGACGGTGCTGTGGTCGAAGCTCGAAGAGTTGTACATGGCAAAGTCTCTCACCAACACTCTTTTCCTTTGGAGGCAGTTTTACCAGCTGCGGATAGCTAAGGGACAAAGCATGCAGGAGCATCTAAGCCACTTCCAAAAGATCCTCACCAACCTCCTCAACGTTGGTGAGAATGTTGAGGAGAAGACCAGGATGCTGATTTTACTAGCATCGCTTACACCTTCGTACGAGTCCTTAGTGACTGCTTTTCTAGTGGAGAAGAGCACCATCAAGAAGGACGAGGTCACCCCGACGATACTCCAAAACGAGGTTCTCAGGAGGGAGAATCCAGCTTCGAGCTCAGATGGTGGTAGCTCAGCTTTGGTGGCTTCTGGAGGAGCAGGAGGCAGTAGATGGAGCGACATGAGATCGCGACGAGGGTGGTCCAAGTTCAAGAGGGACTTGAGCAAAATCAGATTTACCAGTGTGAGGAGTTGGGGCATCTAGCCAGAGATTGCCCTCAACTCAAAAATCGGACGGTGGTTGCTGTAGCGACGGCCGGTAGTGATTCAGATGAAGATGTTTTGGAGATATCTAATGAGGTATCTACTTCTTTCCAGCAGTGGATATTAGATTCTGCATGCCCCTATCATGTATGTTGCAGAGAGGAGTAGTTTGACTCCTGAAGAACAGTGATGGTACTGTATATCTACCGGATGGATCGAGCTATGCGATCAGAGGCATCGGGACGATCAGTTGGAGGATACATGATGGTGCAGTGAGGAGATTGGGAGAGGTCCGATACATATCCAATTTCAGACAAATCTTATCTTACTTAGCAGACTGGATATGAGAGGCTACAGGATGGTAGCTGGTAAGAAATCCTGAGGGTGCTATGCGGCGATAGGATTGTGCTGGAGGGAAAAAAGGGGAGTAAATGACATTATTACCTGACGGAGAGCCCAGTACGAGATGGAGCTGCGGGAGCCAGGTGGAGCTCCAGGGGAGGTGGATGGGGCATGAGACAGAAGACTCGGGAGGACGAGAGGCGACGTCGCAAGGTGCGATTCCTTTTGCCACAGGATAATGCCCCGAGCAGATCTCAGGTCAGGATAAGCATAGCATATGATGGAGATGGGATCGAGTGGCCTGGCTCGACTCCCATGTTTGCCCATCCATGATCAGCAGGCGATTGCCCCAGGATATGGGGGCGAGGAGATGCATAAGCTCTCAGAGTTAGAAGGAGGCCGAATATTGAGTCGAGGTAGAGATTGTTAGGATTTGATACCTCAAGATTCAGTCCACATTGAGCCCATAGCGAGGTCTGCGATAAAAAATGGAGTCCAATGAGATTAAGATCACCCCATACAGAGCTCGGATGGAGGAGATACGAGCTTTTGAAGTCGGTACGAGATCCGAGGCGACGGAGGACCGCCAGCGGCCGGCGGTGGGCCGACGGAGCTGCGGCGGCACGACCGCAGGTGGCGGAGCGCGGCCCAGGCAGGGCCAATGAGCGAGACGCGCGACCCAGGTGTGCGGCCCAGCCCACGCATGCGTGTTGGGCCCAGCCCGGGTCCAAGCTCCCAAAGCGGGCGTGACCCAGGCCCGCGCATGCAGGCCGGCCCAGGCCCAGGCACCATGCCTGGCCCTGTACCCCGATCCACCGTGGATCGGGAGGTCCACGATTGGGCTTGTGGACAGCGTGGGCATTTTTCATATATTTTTCACGATCCACGATATTATTCTATGGACCGGAGCACGATCAGAGGGCCCAGGGAGCTCCCAATCATAATCCAATGGTCCAGGAGCTTGATTTGAGCTGATTAAGGAGTCTTAAACCTAATCTAATTGGGTTTAAGCCTTATAAAAGGCTTGTACGTGGAACAGAGTGGTAGTGTGGTCTTTTGGACTTTGTTTTTCACGAGAGAAGGCGTGATCTCGCGAGGCGCAGTGAAAAACCCACGAAACCGAGGAAGAGGAAGAGAGAGAGCCGCATGACCGCTGAGAGAGGAGCAGAAGGCTCCTGGACAGTGGACGTCGATCGCTTCAGGGGTTCAGGGAGGTCTTCTAAAAGAGAGAGCTTTTATGAGAAAGAACTTCCTATGAGGGAGAATTGGGTGTACAAAGGTTGAAGGTGAAATTTTTCTTATAAATTTTTTTTTTATAGTGAAATTTGCATGTCCCGTAAAGGCGAATCCTTTTGTGATTGATCCACGTATTTTAATTATTTTTATTTAATTTTTTTTCTTCCTACTACATCTACTGAAAAGATCCTGAGAAGTGGTGTCCTGACCAGACATCCACCCAACACTATCATTATGTATATGAAACAAAGAGTTTCGAGATCCATCTTTTCTTCACAATAAAGTTGAAGGAAAGCACTTTGTTATAATCCAACATAGATCTGTAGCATAGAAAGCATTTACTTTCGGAAAGCAAAAACGACCAAGATATTAAAGCAAAAACGACCAAGATATTATCGGAAAAATGGAAGGCAATTCAGCGCTTCAGGAGCTTATCCAAAAGGCGATCTAAGAAGGAAGAAAAGCTCATCCGCGGCTCCAATTCAATGCCCTTAGCGAACCCTCGGATTATCCCGACGGTGAGCACCTCGGAAACCCGGGAAACCGAGCCGGTGAACTCTGATGACCTGGCGATCTTGGAGATTTGCCTCAATTCAATGTCCTCAGCCTTGAACCTTTGGATTATCGCAACGGCGAGCACCTCGAAAACCTGAGAAACCGAGCCGGAGAACTCCTCTGCCGTCGGGAGCGCCTCGGAAACCCGGGAAACTGAGCCGGAGAACTCCTTCGCCCTGGCGATCTTGGAGATTTACGGGATCTCACCAGAATCGGACCGGAGGAACCGGTTCAAGTCGGTGGAGATGGGATTGACGGCATCGACGACGGAGATCAGGGCTCTGAGGAGCCTGGCTTGCTTCTCGCACTTCATGGAGACGGACCGGAGATGGGGATTGCGAGGAATTAACCTAGGGTTATTGGCTTTCCCTTCCCCTCGGGAAATATTAGAGGCGTGGGGATTTCTGGCCAGAAAAAGCCGATTTTTTTCATATTTTTTATTTTTTATTTTCAAAAAAAAAACCCTCTCTCAACTTATTCTCAAAATTATAGTCTACATCGAAATTATCGGTTCACGGCCACTATGATCATGAGAAAATCATATATATTTATAAAAATAATTCGCAGAAAGTCATACAAGATATCAGAAAATTATAAAAATTTTTGCAAAGAAATATCATAATTTTGAATAAGAATATTTTCATCATATAAAATTTTTAAATAAAAATATCAACCTACAGACGACATTAAATGTGTGTCAGGAAGCATTGGTTGCGTAGTCTAATAAAAAAAATGGTGTACTCCACGACAAATTTTCTATACCGCAGGTGGTGCACCAAGAATACTCTTGGATCTAATGTTTCTTGGAGGACAGTGGCCCCTATATTGGTTGGGCTTAGGCTGACTACCTTTTGTTTGGCTTAGGTGTGAGAAATTCTTTATACACTATCTACAGTGTAGAAAATACGAGCTAGCCTGCACGGCAACTTCTTATTGTTCCACGTAAATCCAAGCTAGCACATAGGGATGGGACATGACCCCTCTTAAATGCTCATTTGAAAAGTGAAGGAGCGGCATCTATTGTCAATATGGCGTGCATTAATATTCGATCAGTCTTTTTTTTTTAATTTTGAATGGACAAAAATGCCCTTTCGGCCAAGATACCTAGAGACCATGTTATTGCTTAGATTTTGCTCAATCTAAAACATTTGAAAGCTACTTCCGGCAAAATTCTTCCTCATTCTAAAAAGTGCTCTGGGTGTCGGATCTAAGGAAGCAGATAGCGTTCGAAGTTGAAGTAAAATTCTTTCTCACTCTAAAAAATGGTTTGGATGTTGGATATACCATCAGTTTTGGTCAGAGATTGAAGTAAGCAATTGAAGATTTTTTCTACTACTTCGAGACAAAATATCATCCCCAATAGGAAGTAAATAACCCTTCGTAGATTGTTTTTTTAAAATTTTGTTTGTAGATCCTTTATTACATCAACTGTTTTGACGGTTAGAGAAATTTAATGCATTAGAAAACCATATAATATCTCAGAATGTCATAAATTACTTAACCCAATCACATCTTGAATATCAGAAGTGTTAACTTGAGCTCAGTTAGTCATATTTTAGATAATAGATAGAGGAAAAGTTATGATATGGAGGATCAAAACATTCAATTTCGATTTTATGCTTGGGTGTCATAATTTATATGAATGAACGTCCTAATTCTGTGAGAGGATATCATAAGTTAAATTCTCATAGTTTCATGTCAAGTTGTCGTCACACCATATTATGATATTCTGGTAGTTATATTTTAGTCAACGGATGTTGGGAAGTCCTAATAGGAGAATGAAAACTTTTAGTTTTTCTTTTTATGTCGGGGTGTCATAAATTCCTAAAGAGGTATCATAATTTTATAAAGGGACGTCATAAGTCTAAATATCATATTTTCAAAAAATATTTATCTCCTAGCTGTATTATTACTCTCTGGATGTCATATTTATGACAATAAATAGTTGAATAGTCCTGATACGAAGGATCAAAATCTGCATTTTTTCATTTTATACCAAGGTATTCATATTTCTCACAGCTCAAGTTATCTCAAAGCCATATTATTATATTCTGGGTGTCATATTTTAGTCAATGGATAGTGAAAAAATTCTGACATAAAAGATCAAAACTGATAATTTTTCATTGTGCTCCTGGGTGTCATAATTTTTTAAAAGGGTGTCATAAACTTTGTGAAGAAGTGTCATAAATCCAATTCTTATATTTTTAAGTTAAGTTATTGTCGTGCCACGCCATATTATGATATCTTGGGAGTTATATTTTAGCCAACGAATGATGGAAAGTCCTGATAAGAGAATCAAAACCTTCAATTTTTCTTTTTGTGTCAGGGTGTAATAAATTTCTGAAGTGGTGTCTTATTTTTATGAAGGGGTGTCATAAGTTCAAATCTAATATTTTTAGAGATTTTTTTATCTCCTAACTATATTATCACTCTCTGGGTGCCATATTTTAGCCAATGCATTGTGCAATTATTAATATCCTCTAGAGAAAATATCACCTAATACTATTAACATCGATATTATTGATCTTGTATAGATATTTCTACTGATGATGTTGAAATTATAGATCTAAAAAATATCCAACAAGATTAGTTGGATGGGGGTTGCTGGTGTTATTCAAAAGAATGCACCTTCTCCTACTATCCCAAATACAGACAATGATTATGT
This sequence comes from Elaeis guineensis, assembly GCF_000442705.2. Taxonomy (NCBI): domain Eukaryota; kingdom Viridiplantae; phylum Streptophyta; class Magnoliopsida; order Arecales; family Arecaceae; genus Elaeis; species Elaeis guineensis. The sequence goes on from NC_026005.2 coordinate 79,699,406, forward strand.
TGATCCTCACATTAGAATAGAGTTCAATTTAGCAAATGATGTGTACAATTTCTACAATAAATATGCAAGAAGAGTTGGTTTTGAAATCACAACCATGTATAATAGGTCCAACAACAAGAAAGAAATATACTTCAAGTACCTAGCATGTTCAAGGAAAGGAAAATCTAGGAAAACAGGAAATTCCACGAATCCTAAGGACATTGGAAAAATTGATTGTAAGGCATCGATAAAAGCAAGACTAAATTCTAAAAATGGTAAGTGGACATTGGATGATGTTTTTCTAAAACATAATCATGAGTTGTACATACCAACTATCGATTATCTACAATCCCATCAAAAGATCAACACGTCAGAAAAGGCAGAGATTAGCAATATGCATGCCGTGAATATATCCACAATTTAAATATACTCTGCCATGGCAAGAAGAAAAAGAGGTAGAAGGCAATTGAATTTTACAGAGAAAGATGCTCATAATTTCATCTGTCGGGAATGTCATAGTCAGCTAAAAGACGGAGATGCATAGTCGATGGTAATGCACTTCACACAGATGCAAGTTAAAAATATAAATTTTTTTATACTTTGGACTAGAATGACAATGGATAGCTTAGGACTGTCTTCTAGATGCATCCAAGGTCAAGAATGTTAAACACTTACTTTGGTGATGTACTGACTTTTGACACAACTTATCTGACAAATATATATCAAATGCCATTCTGTCCATTTGTTGGAGTTAACCATCATGGACAGTCCACCTTGCTTGATTGTAAATTGTTGTCAGATGAGAGGACTAAAACATTTAAGTGGATATTCCAATCATGGGTGGATGAAAATCGAGGTCAACCACCCAATGCTATCATAACCAACCAAGCTAAGACAATCGAGGTTGCTGTCAAAGAGATTTTTCTCAATGTACAGCACTGATTTTGTTTGTGGCATGTATTGAAGGGGATCCCTAAAAAGATCGGCCACATATGCACTGCCAATCCCAAATTTATGTTTGAGTTTGATGAAGTGATATATGACACAGTTATCACATAGGCTTTCGAGGAAAGGTGGGCACAACTCATGGAGACATATGAAGAATGCAAGGCTATAGATTGGTTAAATGATCTTTATGAATGTCAGGATAAATAAGTTTCAGTTTACCTTAAGGATACATTCTTCGTAGGTTTCTATGACATTATGTTTGATTTACGTGCATGTTTATAAATTTCAAGCATATGGGGATATTTAATACTTCTCTTTTTTTCTTTATAATCCTGTACAGGCATGTCATCTTTACAGAGGAGCGAGAGCTTCAATAACTTCTTTGATGGGTTTGTAAATTTGAAGACTATACTCAAAAAATTCATCGATAGGTATGAAGATATCTTGAAAAAAGATATGAAGCAAAATGAGCAAGATAACAAATCATTGCAAACGAATGCTTTTATAAAGACATCCTCATCTTTTGAGAGGCAAGAAGTAGCCAAATATATAAGGTGTATATTCAAAAAATTTCAGAATAAGGTCCTTGAAATGGTTGCATCAAATGCAAAATTAATTGAAGAAGTTGATAACTGTGCTGTATATTCTGTAAAATTATTTGAGAGGATTGAAGTTGATAGAATAAGCAAGGAGATTATAAAAAATTATATTATTTCATACGACAACTATTTGGAAGAGGTCAAATGCCAGTTTCGATCCTTTCAATTCAGTGGATACTTATATAGGCATGCCTTATTAGTCTTTCATCAAAGCAAAGTATTTCATATTCCAGATAAGTACTTTTTGAATTGAAGAGATGGTGCAAGGATATGAAATACCAATTCGATCATTTCGACTGCAATATTCAATTTTCTGATAAAAGTACAAAAAAATCACAGTATGCACTCACATTATGTAGATTAAGATGTTCTAATTTATTTTTATGAAACCCTGTTAAATATCATAAAATCCTATTACAAATGAGATGTTCTATTGATTGTAGATATGCTTTGATGAGTTATTGGATGATGAAGCTTGCAGAAGCAGTCTTCTTTCTCCAAGAATTGATTTTGATGATCACAAATCATTTGAGAAGACTACTAATGAGTTTTTTTATCTTTGAAAAATATTTTTATGATATTTCAGATAGTCCAAAAGATTAAATTTGAAAAGCCTCATCAAGTGTGCAATTGAAATTTCTGCAAGTTGGAGAAGTTTTCAAAGCCTTTTGAGAGTGTCCAATTAATTTGAAGCCATTTGAAAGTGTTCTGATAAATTTCAATCCTTAAATGTATGAATAATTAGATTGGTATAAAATGAAGCGACCCATCTGGGTCATCTCCTTTCATTGGGTAGCCGGTATGCTTTATTTTATCTCATGGCATGCTGTGGGATGACCCATATGGGACGACCCATGTAGTGGAACGATCCACCTAGGACGATCCCTGAGATCCTAAAACTAAAATAGAAAGTTGAACTTTCTGTCTAGTCAATTAGGACACCCCATGGGACGTCCCATTGCCAATGAGACATCTCATTCCTACGAGCATGTATAACGACTAGTTTTCAGTCCATTTTTGGTGTATTTAATGCGCATTAAACACTCTCCAACAGTTCTAAACCGATACTAAAATATTTTTAAGTGTAAATGGTGATTATAAATACTCTCTTGAATAAAAAATCATAAGTTTTGAAAGGATTGAAAGCTCACATCCGAGAAGAATTTAAAAATTCCTAAAAGAGAGGAAAAGAAGCATTCAATCAACTCACCAACCACTCTTCAGCTGTAATCAAGTGTGGAATTCATTAAGGGTATTGAGCAAAAGCTTCTCTTTCTCTTAAGTATTGTATTTCTATTATATTTATTGTGTTCATTTAAGAGGATTTTGTACTGAAATTTTTATACTCTGTTTTACTCACATTGTACTTGGATTTTTGAGTTTTGGAGGGGTCCAAAACTCAATTGAATTGATTAGGATCAGATTGTTGAGGATTGGCTTATATCCAAAAAATAAGTATTCTTGCTTGGATAGTAAGGGTCGGGGTTGTATGATGTGTTATATTTATTGAAATCCTTTTAGTGGATTAAATTCTCAAATAGGGACTTGGAGAGTGGATGTAGGTATAAGATTGGTACCGAACCACTATAAATTTTATATTTATTGTGCTTGTATCTCTTTCTTTTTTTTTATACTTTATACTTGCATACCTATCATTTGTATTTGATTTCATTTTCATTGCAAATCAACTCACTCCATTCAACACTTTAGCACATTACTTTTAGTGCACTAATCTTAAAATTTTAAAAAGATCCAATTAATCCTTCCTCTTGGACTCCATATCTGGACAACAAGTGGTATCAGAGCTCGATGCTCTAGTCCTTGCTTGATTTAATCATCAAGAGCTAAAGATTTATGGCAGCCCAAATTGGCACATCCCTAGCCGAGGGCCAATCCACAAACCGACCTCCACTTTTCAATGGGTTAAACTACACCTATTGAAAAGCTCGGATGAAAATTTTTATTCAAATACTTGACTATGATATATGGAGTATCATAGTAAATAGACCACACACCCCACTAAATTGATTGATGGTGTGTCTCTTCCTAAGTCGGAAGATGAATGGAATGGATTTGATAAGAAAATAGCTCAGCTCAATACTAAAGCCATGAATATTTTATATTGTGCTTTAGATGTAAAAGAATTTAATCATAATTTTACTTCCAATTCAGCTAAAGAAATTTAGGATAGGTTAGAAGTCACACATAAAGGCACAAACCAAGTAAAAGAATCTAAGATCAATATGCTTGTGCATAACTATGAACTGTTTGAAATGAAACTTGAAGAGTCAATAACTCAAATATTCACCCATTTCACTGACATCATAAATGGTTTGAGTCTTGGCAAATATTATTCTAATAGTGATCTTGTGAAAAAAGTACTCAGATCTTTACCAAGATCGTGGGAGGCAAAGGTCACTGCAATCTAAAAAGTCAAGGATTTAAATGTTCTACCATTGAAGGAGCTACTTGGATCTCTCATGACTCATGAGCTGATCATGAAATAATACTCTGAGAAGGAGATCAAAAAAAAGAAGACTATCGCTCTCAAGTCGACAACTCAAAAAGAAGAAGATACTGAAAAATCAGAGAATAGCGAAAAAGATGAGGATTTGGCCTTAATCATCAAAAAATTCAAACGTTTCATGAAGAGAAGGAGACAAGAGATCAAGAGAAGACCACCAGCTAAGAAAGAGTCGAGTAAATAAAAAGAAAAAGAATAATCCATCATCTGTTATGAGTGCAAGAAGCTAGGCCACTTTAGATTAGAATGTACCTAGCTCAAGAAAGGTCAAAAAAAGTTCAAAAAAAAAAGGCTATGATGGTTGTATGGAGTAATAGTGATGACTCTACTACAGATGAAGAATCTCATGAAGAAGTCAACCTATACCTTATAGCATATAAAAATGAGATAACCTCTGAAACTTAAAATAAATTCTCTAATGATGAACTATAAGAAGCTTTTCATGAACTTTTGGATGATCTAAGAAAATTAAGAATAAAAAATAAAAATCTAAAATTAAGAAATAAGTATTAGCTAAAGAAAAAGAAGAAGTTGATAGTAAAAATAAAGAATTAAAAATAAAAAATCAATCTCTATTAAAAGAAAAAGATGAAATTTCAAGCCTAAATGAAATTCTTGCAAAAAATATCAAAATCTAAAGGAAGAGGTAACCAAGTTGAAACCTATAGTTGATAGATTTATATTAAGTTCAAACAAATATTAAATAATTATTGATAGTCAAAAAGCTATATATGATAAAGTCAGACTTGACTATAACACTCTTAAAAAATAAAAATTTTGAAAAAATATTTTTGTTAATACATCCATGAGCAAATTACTAAATATTACTTATTTTAAATATGTAAAGTAGGACATAAAGCTTATACATGCTTATTAAATAAATTTATTGATTGAAATATTAAGAAAATATAGGTTCAAAAAAAAACCATTGTGACTAACCTAAAGGACCCAAGTTAGCTTGGGTACCTAAAGTCAAAACTTGACTTTATGTGTGCAGGTGTGTCTTGCATCCCAAGCGACAAAATGAAAGTGGTATCTTGATAGTGGGTGCTCAAGATACATGGCAGGTGATGAATCTCAATTCATCACATTGGAAGCTAAAAATAGAGGGATGGTCACTTTTGGAGATAATGACAAAAGAAAGATCATCAGCATTGGTAATATTGATATCACTCCCTCCTCTTATATTGAAAATGTATTACTTATAGATGGTCTTAAGCATAATCTTTTAAGTATTAGTCAATTATGTGATAAAGATTACAAAGTAATTTTTGAATCATCTATGTGTATTGTAACTAGTCCCTCTGATGATAGCACTAATTCATTGGACATAGGCATGGCAATATATATATGGTTGATTTGGATAATCTCTCCATACAAAATATGCAATATCTTATGGCTATGAATGCTAAAATTAATGAGACTAGTTGGCTTTGGCACCATAGACTTGCACATATTAGTATGCATACACTTTCTAAAATCATTAAAAAAGATTTGATTTTTGGTTTGTCAAAAATTAATTTTGACAAAGATAAAATTTATGATGCATGTCAAATAGGTAAACAAATAAGAGTTTTCTTTAAATCTAAGAACATTGTTTCAACTTCTAAATCTTTAGAATTTTACATATGAATTTATTTGGTCCTACAAGAATAACTAGTTTAGGAGGTAAAAGATATGATTTTATAATTATTAATAATTTTTTGTATTTTATTTGTATTTTATTTTTAGCTTCTAAGGATGAAGTATTTTCAATATTCTCTAAGTTTTGTTGAAAGATTTAGAATGAAAAAAATTCATCAATTATTTCTATTCGTAGTGACCATAGCACTGAATTTGAAAATAAAAATTTTAAAAAATTCTATGATAAAAAAGGTATAGATCATAATTTTTTAGCACCTAGAACACCATAACAAAATGGAGTTGTAGAGAAAAAAAATAGAATCCTAGAAGAAATAGCTCGTACCATGCTATGTAAAAGTAAGCTCCCAAAGTACTTTTGGACAGAGTAATTAACACAGCATGTTACATTTTAAATCATGCTTTAATAAGATCAATTTTAAAAAAAAATATCTTATGAATTATGGAAGGGTAGAAAACCTAATATAGGCTATTTTCATATTTTTTGTTGCTGCTACTTTGTTTTAAATAATGATAAAGATAGCTTAGATAAATTTGATGCTAAATCTGATAAAGCTATCTTTCTTGGCTGTTCTACTTCTAGCAAAATATTTTGAGTATTTAATAAAAGAACACTAATAGTGGAAGAGTCAATTCATGTAGTTTTTGATAAAACTAATGATCTGCCATCAAAGAAGAGAGAGGATGCTGATGATGCAGGTATCATAGAAGATGGAATGAAAGAACTCACCATCAATGACTTAGATGAGTGAAATAAGAATCAATTGGATAAATAATATGAGCATGAAAGCATCAATGATCAGAACATTCAAGAACAACCTCAAGATACAGGTAATCTTTCAAGAGAATGAAGGTATGTCCACAATCACTCCAAAGAATTAATAATTGATGATCCGATACAAGAGGTAAGAACTAGATCCTCTCTTAAAGTTGTTTATAATTATGTAGCTTTTATTTCACATCTAGAACCTAAAATAATAGATGAAGCTGAAAAAGATCATAACTGGATAATTGCCATACAAGAAGAGTTAAATCAATTTGAAAGAAACAATGTATGGATACTAGTTACTAGATCTAAAAATCACCCCATAAGAAGAACTAAATGGGTATATCGAATAAATTAGATGAAGATGGAATATAATAAGAAATAAAGCAAGATTAGTTGCTAAAGGCAGGACCCTCAGTCAGAGTACCCCCATCGAGCCATACCATGCCATCTTTTAGTTTGGGGGGTGAGGATATGGGACTGTTGGCTAAGAGAGTGGCAGAGATTCTATCTCTTCAGCAGCAACGATTTCAGGATCAGGTTCTTTAGCAGCTTCACCACTTCAGTAGTATCAGGAGCAGATTCTCCAGCAGGTGCAGTAGCAGTAGTATCGTCAGCCTCCATCGAGTTCTTTCTCTGATCTTTTCTCGACTTCTCTGTCATGCCACATATTTCTTCATTGATGGAGCTCTTATCTAATCTGAGTACTAGACTGGAAAGTATGGAGAGCTCTCTACTCAGATTCAGTGGCAGGATTTTTGATATTGAGAGGGAGATCAGATGGATTTTTGATTTTCTATTGACAAAAGCGAGCACATCAACCACCTCTTCACCTCAATTGGCTGATTTGACTTAGAGATAGAGAGACTCTACAGCCAGCTTCGTTCTTCTCTTGAGCTGATTCGAGTAGACATCAGGGACTCCATAGATTTTGTATCTTCTGATCTTGATGGGCTCTGAGTTTTAGTAAAGGGGGTCCTGTCTCAGCTTGATGCCATTAGGACTCAGCTTCTATCTAGGCCCTCCGCATCCAGTGAGCCAGCCTTTGTCCAGCCTATTGTATTTCATCCTCTGACATCTTCCTCTCGGACCAGACCTTTCAGTCGAGGATGAGGTTGATTTTGTTTCACCTATCTTGATCTTGAGCTCGATGCCCATTCTCATTGACCTGATCATTTTGTACCAGACTTTTTAGGTTATTTAGTTGTTATATTTTATTTTAGTAGTTGAATGTATGAGAGCTTTATGCTCATGGATATATATTATGACTCTTGTAACCTCTCTTTTTGTTATAATTAATGAATGAGGCTATTATTATCATTTTATATAGCTCACTTTTTTTTTTGGATGAATAAATGAATGAATGACTGTTATATTTGGATGACTGTACTATTACTTTGATACCTGATATACAACCATAAAAAATCTTACTCCCTTTAGTCCATTTTTTGATGATGTCAAAAAGGAGGAGAAAGTAGTATATTGTCTATCTGTACTTTTTAAATTTTTTTTTAATTTTTGCTCTGATATAGTATTTTGCATGGATACACCTCTGATATGCCCATTTTTTACTCTAATACATCTATTTTTATCTTTATTTTGATACTTTTTAAAAAATTGCTCTGATACATCTATTTTTCTTGAGTGCTCTGATAATTTTATTTTTACATTGATATCAAAAAGACTCGATACATTCATTTTTGATTTTACAAAATACTCTAATTTTTTTTTCTTTTAATTCTTATTCAAATGGTTTCATTCTTGCTTTGATATCAAAATGAGAAAAAAGAAAAAAAAATATTTTTTTTCACATTTATTGCTCTGATATTAAAAATAAAGAAGAGAAGAACAAAATTCTTTTATGAACCATCTCTACTTTAATAAAAAAAAATTTACAAATTGAACACTCTTTATATAAGAAAGGGAGAGATTTTTTTCAAAATGATCAAAATGATTATTTCATACAAGAAAAGAAAAAATTTTAGCTGATTAAGAATAATCTTTAGAAAAACTCTTATACCTTCACAAATGAGTTTCAGCAAATTGAATTGAAACATTAAAATTACTGAAAATATGTATCTCATGATTTTTCAATACTTAATCTTTGGCATATTCCTATAAGTACTTCACAAACCCAAATTCTTTGAGCTTGATAGACTTATTTTGTGAACACTCAAATATTTTGTCATCATCAAAAAAGATGAGATTGTTGCTCCAAGAATTGATTTTGATGATCACAAATCATTTGAGGGGACTATTAATGAGTTTTTTATCTTTAAAAAATATTTTTATGATGTTTCAGATTGTCCAAAAGATTAGATTTAAAAAACCTCATCAAGTATACTAAAATTGAAGTTTCTGCAAGTTAAAAAAGTTGTCAAAGTCTTTTGAGAGTGTCCAATTGATTTAAAGTTATTTGAGAATATTTAAAAGAGTTTCGATAAGTTTTGAATCTTAAATACATGAAAAACTGGATTGGCATAAAATGGGATGATCCATTTGGGTTATCCCCTTTCATTAGGTAGCCGGCATACTTCATTTTGTCTCATGGCACGTAGTGAGATGACCCATATGAGACGATCCATGCAGTGGGACGACCCACTTAGGATGACTCCTGAGACTCTGAGACCAAAACAGAAAGCTGAACTTTCTGTCTAACCCCATGGGACGTCCCATTGCCAGTGGGACACCCCATGGGATGTCCCATTCCTGCGAGCATACGTAACAGCTAGTTTTTAATCTATTTTTGGTGCATTTAATGTATATTAAACACTCTCCAATAGCTCTAAACTAACACTAAGATATTCTTAAGTGTAAATAGTGATTATAAATGCTCTCATGAAGTAGAAAATTATAAGTTTTGAAAAGATTGAAAGCTCACATCTAAGAAAAGTTTAAAAAATCTCTAAAAGAGAGAAAAAGAAGTATTCAATCAACTCACCAACCACTCTCCAGCTACAATCAAGTGTGGAATTCATTGAGGGTGTTTAGCAAAAGCTTCTTCCTCTTAAGTATTATATTTTTATTATATTTATTATGTTTATTTAAGGAGATTTTGTGCTGAAATTTCTGTACTCTATTTTACTCACATTATATTTAGATTTTTGAGTTTTGAGGGATTTCAAAACTCGATTGGATTGATCTGAACCTAAAATCGGATTATTAAGGATTGGCTTATACCTGACAAATAAGTGTTCTTGCTTGGATAGTAAGGGTCGGAGTTATCCGACGTGTTGTATTTATTGAAATCCTTTTAGTAGATTGAATTTTCAAGTAGAAACTTAGGAAATGGATGTAGGTGCAAGGTTGGCACCGAACCACTGTAAATTATTTGTATTTGTTGTGCTTGCATCTCTTTTCTTGTTCTTTATGCTTTATACTTGCATATCTATCATTTGTGTTTGATTACATTTTTATTGCAAATCAACTCACTTCACTCAACACTTTAGCACATTACTTTTAGTGCACTAATCTTAAAATTTTAAAAAGACCCAATTCACCTCCTCTCTTGGGCTCCATATCTGGGCAACAAGCCTCCATATTCAAAGTTGCATTTAACTTAATGATGGATGATCTAACACCATTATTCAGAAGAACAGTGGATGCTAATTATGCAGCTCAGCCAAGAAGACAACTTCTTATCCAAGATCTTGACCAAATCACTACAAAAGGCTGTCCAAGAGAGAATAGAACTAAGAGCGGATTGGAGAAGAAGTCAAAGAAAAATATGAACAAAAATTTTACTAACAAATTTTTGAACAAAACCAAAAAAGACCTACAAAAAGATAAAGAAACGTTTTCCATCAAATAGCAGAAGTAGTCCAACAAACCATTGAAAGCACTATACCATCTGCCGATCTATTTTTGGATGAGTTTGATGGTTATGTATGCAGTCAACTAATATAAGAGAGAGCATAATTTATCCTAATTTTTCTATAATCTTATATAATTTTATGATGTCCATAAAAATTTATAACATCATGTATTCGACATATGATTTACTACGATAAAATTATAATATATTGTTTTAACATATGATTTCAGAAATTAAGTTATGGCATCCAAGACTAACAAATAAAAAAGATGATAAATATATGTGAAAATAAAATTATGACACCCCTTCACAGAAATTATGACATCCCTTCATAGAACTTATGATATCCCTATAAAAAATGCTAAACTAAAGTTGTTAACCCCTCTTTCTAGATCTTCCTATCATTCTTTACCTATATCATGATTTTCAGGATGTCATAATACAGTATGAAGGAAAAAAATGATAAATATATATAGAAATAGAATTATGACATCTCTTCTTAAAAATTATGACATCTCTTTATACAAATTGACACTCCTGCAGAAAATACTAAACTAAAGTTGTTAATCTCTCTTTTTTTATCTTCATATGATTCTTTGCCTATATCATGACTCTCAGGATGTCATAATATCTATGAAGAAAAAAAGATGATGATTATATGCAGAAACAAAATTATGACATCCCTTCACAGAAATTATGACACCCTACAAAAAATGCTAAACTGAAGTTATTAACCCTCCTTCCAGATCTTTCTATCATTTTTTGTCTATATTATGACTCCTAAAATGTCATAATATGGCATGGAAGAAAAAAAGATGATGAATATATGTAGAAATAGAATTATGACATCTCTTCTTAGAAATTATGACACCCCTTCATAGAAATTACGACACCCCTGTAAAAGTGCTAAACTAAAATTGTTAACCTCTCATTTCAGGTCTTCTTATCATCTTTTGCCTATATCATGACTCCCAAGATGTCATCAGATGGTATGGAGAAGAAAATGATGAATATATGAAGAAACAGAATTATGACACTTCTTCATAGAAATTATGATACTTCTGCAGAAAGTGTTAAACTAAAATTGTTAATCCCTCCTTCCAGATTTTTCTATCATCTTTTGCCTATATTATAACTCTCAAGATGTCATAATATGGTATGAAGGAAAAAATATGATAAACATATGAAGAAACAGAATTATGACATCTCTTCTTAGAAATTATGACACCTCTTTATAGAAATTATGACACCCCTGCAAAAAATACTAAATTGAAGTTGTTAACCTCTCCTTCCAGATCTTCCTATCATCATTTGCCTATATCATGAATCATAATACGGTATTGAGAAAAAAAGATGATGAATATATATGAAAATAGAATTATGATATTTTTTCTTAGAAATCATGACACTCTTTCATAGAAATTATGACATCCATGTAGAAAGTGCTAAACTAAAGTTGTTAACCCCTCCTTTTAGATCTTCCGATCATCTTTTGCCTATATCATGACTCCCAGGATGTCATAATATGGTATGGAAGAAAAAAGATGATGAATACATACGGCAACAGAATTATGACACCCCTTCTTAGAAATTATGACACCCCTTCACAGAAATTATGACACTCCTGCAGAAAGTGCGAAACTGAAGTTGTTAACCCCTCCCTTCAGATCTTCCTATCATCCTTTGCCTATATCATGACTCCCAGGATATCATAATACAACATGAAGAAAAAAAATGATGAATATATGAGGAAACAGAATTATGATACCCCTTCTTAGAAATTATGACACTCCATAAAAATTATGATACTCTTGCAGAAAGTGCTAAACTAAAGTTGTTATCCCCTTCTTCCAGATCTTCTTATCATCCTTTGTCTACATCATGACTCCCAAGATGTCATAATACAACATAAAGAAAAAAAGATGATGAATATATGAGCAATCAAAATCATGAGATCTCTTCTTAGAAATTATGATATTCCTTCACAAAAATTATGATACTCCTATAGAAAATACTAAACTAAAATTGTTAACTCTCCTTCTAGATCTTCTTATCATTTTTTGCCTATATCATTACTCCCAGGATGTCATAATATGGCACAGAGAAAAAAAATGATGAATATATGTAGAAACAGAATTATGACACTCGTTCTTAGAATTTATGACATCTATTCATAAAAATTATGATATATCTACTGAAATTGCTAAACTGAAGTTGTTAACCCTTCCTTCTAGATCTTTCTATCATTCATTACCTATATCATGACTCTCAGGATGTCATAATATGGTATGGATTAAAAAAATGATGAATATATGGAGAAACAGAATTATGACATTCCTTCTTAGAAATTATGATATTTCTTCACTGAAATTATGACATCCCTACAGAAAGCGCTAAACTAAAGTTGTTAACCCCTTATTTCAGATCTTCCTATCATCTCTTGCCTATATCATGACTCTTATGATGTCATAATATGAGTGGAGGAAAGAAGATGATGAATATATGGGAAAATAGAATTATGACATTATGATATTTCTATATAATATTATGACATCCATTCAGAAATTTATGGTATTTAGGCACAGAATTTAACATCATTTTATCTTTGAAAAACTGCACAAATTGAAATAAATAAAGAGTATATTGAAGGGATAACATCTGTTGAATTATAGATTTCTGATCCAATTACAAAAATCAAAGAACTAAAAAGAAAATGTCATAACAGATATTTAGTATTTTTATCCTAATTTTTAAAAACTCCTATCTTTTGATTGAGGCCCTTCTTCAAGATTCTTGCTCCAAGCAGTCGCTGGTATTGACTGATATCATTGTGTGAAGTCCCAATGGTCTGACTTATCCTTGCAAGCAAGATAATACATGTATTTTAAACAATACAGGCCATAATCTAGTGATCCAGCTGGCTGAGAAGGGCATTCAACAGTTTCCACCATATCTCACTTTTTCACTTCTTCATTATCACAGAAGATATGGAATATTGGATCGATAATTTTTGCCACTTTTTAGCACTGTTATAAGTTACTTAACCTAGTCACATCTTGAATACCAGAAGTATTAACTTGACCTAGTTAGTCATATTTTAGATAATGGATAGAGGAAAAGTTCTGATATGGAGGATCAAAATATTCAATTTGTGCTTGGGTGTCATAATTTATGTGAATGAATGTTATAATTATGTGAGGGGATATCATAAGTCTAATTCTCATATTTTCATGTCAAATTATCGTCATACCATATTATGATATTCTGGTAGTTATATTTTAGTCAACGGATGTTGGAAAGTCTTAATAGGAGAATGAAAACTTTCAATTTTTCTTTTTATGTCGGGGTGTCATAAATTTTTGAAGAGATGTCATAATTTTGTGAAGGGATGTCATAAGTCTAAATCTCATATTTTCAAAAATTTTTATCTCCTAGCCGTATTATTACTCTTTAGATGTCATATTTATAACAATAGATAGTTGAATAGTCCTGATACGAAAGATCAAAACCTTCATTTTTCATTTTGTGCCGAGGTATTCATATTTTCATAGCTCAAGTTATTTTAGAGCCATATTATCATATTTTGGATGTCATAGCCAATGGATAGTGAAAAAGTTTTGGTATGGAAGATCAAAGCTGATAACTTTTTGTTTTGCTCCTGGGTGTCATAATTTTTTAAAAGGTTGTCATAAACTTTATGAAGAAGTGCCATAAATCCAATTCTCATTTTTTTAAGTCAAGTTGTTGCCATGCCATATTATGATATCTTGGGAGTTATATTTTAGCCAACGGATAATGGGAAATGCTGATAAGAGAACCAAAACCTTCAGTTTTTCTTTTTGTGCCAGGGTGTAATAAATTTTGAGTGGTGTCTTATTTTTATGAAGGGGTGTTATAAGATTTAATCTATATTTTTAGAGATTTTTTATCTCCTGACCATATTATTACTCTCTGGGTGCAATATTTTAGCCAATGCATTGTGCAATTATTAATATCCTCTAGAGAAAATATCACCTAATGCTATTAACATCGATGTTATTGATCTTGTACAGAGATTTCTACAGATGATGTTGAAATTATAAATCTAAAAAATATCCAACAAGATTAGTTGGATGGGGGTTGCTGGTGTTATTCAAAAGAATGCACCTTCTCCTACTACCCAAATACAGACAATGATTATGTTGATCCTCACATTGGAATGGAGTTCAATTTAGCAAATAATGTGTACAATTTCTACAATGAATGTGCAAGAAGAGTTGGTTTTGAAATCACAACCATGTATAATAGGTCCAACAACAAGAAAGAAATATACTTTAAGTACCTAACGTGTTGAAGGGAAAAAAATCTAGGAAAGCAAGAAATTCCATGAATCCTAGGGACATTGGAAAAATTGATTGTAAGGCATCGATAAAAGCAAGACTAAATTCCAAAAATAGTAACTGGACATTGGATGATTTTTTCTAGAATATAACCATGAGTTATGCATACCAACCATCGATTATCTACGATCCCATCGAAGAATAACACATCAGAAAAGGTAGAGATTAGCAATATGCATATCGTGAATATATCTACAACTTAAATATACTCTGCCATGGCAAGAAGGAAAGGAGGTAGAAGGCAATTGAATTTCAAAAGAAGGATGCTCATAATTTCATCTGTCAGAAATGTCATAATCAGCTAAAAGAAGGAGATGCATAGTCGATAGTAATCCACTTCACACAGATGCAAGCTAAAAATGTAAATTTCTTTTATACTTTGGACCTGAATACAATGGGTAGCTCAGGACTGTCTTCTAGATGCATCCAAGGTCAAGAATGTTAAGCACTTACTTTGATGATGTACTGACTTTTGACACAACTTATCTGACAAATATATATCAAATGCCATTCTGTCCATTTGTTGGAGTTAACCATCATGGATAGTCCATCTTGCTTGGTTATAAATTGTTGTCAGATAGAGGACTAAAACATTTAAGTGGATATTCCAATCATGGGTGGATGAAAATTAGGGTCAACCACCTAATGCCATCATAACCAACCAAGCTAAGACAATCAAGGTTGCTATCAAGGAGGTTTTTCTCAATATACGGTACCAATTTTGTTTGTGGGTATATTGAAGAAGATCTCTAAAAAGATCAGCCACATATGCATGTCAATCCCAAATTTATGTTTGAGTTTGATGAAGTGATATATGACACAGTTATCACACAGGCTTTCGAGGAAAAGTGGGACAACTCATGGAGAAATATGAAGAATGCAAGGCTATAGATTGGTTAAATGACCTTTATGAATGTCGGGATAAATAAATTCCAGTTTACCTTAAGGATATATTCTTCATAGGTTTCTATGATATTATGTTTGATTTACATGCATGTTTATAAATTTCGAGCATATGGGGATATTTAATGCTTTTCTTTTTTCTTTTATAATCCTGTACAGGCATGTCATCTTCCCAGAGGAGCGAGAGCTTCAATTACTTCTTTGATGGGTTTATAAATTTGAAGACTATACTCAAAAAATTCATCGATATGTATGAAAATATCTTGAAAAAAGATATGAAGCAAAAAATAAAAAAATAATAAATCATTGCAAACGAATGCTTTTCTAAAGATGACCTCATCATTTGAGAGGTAAGAAGCAGCCAAATATGCAAGGTGCATATTCAAAAGATTTCAGAATAAGGTCCTTGAAATGGCTACATCAAATGCAAAATTAATTGAAGAAGTTGATAACTGTGCTATATATTCTGTAAAGTTATTTGAGAGGATTGAAGTTGATAGAATAAGCAAGAAGATTATAAAAAATTATATTATTTCATACGACAACTATTTGGAAGAGGTCAAATGCCAGTGCCGATCCTTTCAATTCAGTGATACTTATATAGGCATGTCTTATTAGTCCTTCATCAGAGCAAAGTGTTTCATATTCCAGATAAATATTTTTTTGAAGAGATGGTGCAAGGATATGAAATACCAATTCGATCATTTCGATTGTAATATTCAATTTTCTGATAAAAGTATCAAAAAATCACAGTATGCACTCACATTATGTAGATTAAGATATTTTAATTTATTTTTATGAAATCCTATTAAATATCATAAAATCCTATTACAAATGTGACATTCTATTGATTGTAAATATGCTTTGATGAGTTATTAGATGATGAGCTTGCAGAAGTAGCCTCCATGTCCGAAGTTGCATTTAACTTAGTGGTGGATGATCTAACACCATTATTCAGAAGAGCAATGGATGTCAATTATGTAGCTCAGCCAAGAAGACAGCTTCTTATCCAAGATCTTGAACAAATCACTATGAAAAGCTATCCAAGAGAGAATAGAACTAAGAGCGGATTGGAGAAGAAGTCAAAGAAAAATATGAACAAAAATTCTACTGACAATTTTTTGAATAAAACCAAAAAAGACTACAAAAAGATAAAAAAAAATATTTTTCATCCAATAGCAAAAGTAGTCCAACAAACAATTGAAAGCACTATACCATCTGTCAATCTATTTTTGGATGAGTTTGATGGTTATGTATACAATCAACTAATATAAGAGAGAGCATAATTTCTCTAATTTTTTTATAATCTTATATAATTTTATGATGTCCACAAAAATTTATAACATCATATATTCGACATATGATTTACTACAATAAAATTATAATATATTGTTCTAACATATGATTTCAAGAATCAAGTTATGGCATCCGAGACTAACAAAAAAAAATGATAAATATATATGAAAATAAAATTATGACACCCCTTCATAGAAATTATAACATTCCTTCATAGAAATTATGATACCTCTGTAGAAAATACTAAACTGAAGTTATTAACCCCTCTTTCTAGATCTTTCTATTATTCTTTACCTATATCATGACTTCCAGAATGTCATAATATGGCATGAAGAAAAAAAATGATGAATATATATGGAAACAGAATTTTGACGCTCTTTCTTAAAAATTATGATATCTCTTTATAGAAATTGATACTCCTGTAGAAAATGCTAAACTAAAATTGTTAACCCCTCTTTTTTTATCTTCTATAATCTTTGCCTATATCATGACTTTCAGGATGTCATAATATGGCACAAAAAAAAAAGATGATGAATATATGTGGAAACAAAATTATAACACTCCTTAAAAATTATGACACACCTCCAGAGAAATTATGATATCTTATAGAAAGTGCTAAATTAAAGTTGTTAACCTCTCCTTCTAGGTCTCCTATTATTGTTTGTTTATATCATGACTCACAGGATATCATAATACAGCATGGAGGAAAAAAATGATAAATATATAGAGAAACAAATTATGACATCCCTTCTTAGAAATTATGATACTCCTTTACAAAAATTATGGCACTCTTGCAGAAAATGTTAAACTGAAGTTATTAACCCCTTTTTCAAGATCGTCCTATCATTTTTTGCCTATATCATGACTCTCAAATGTCATAATATGGTACAAAGAAAAAAAGATGGTGAATATATGTGGAAACAGAATTATGACATCTCTTCACAGAAATTATGACACCCTGCAAAAAATACTAAACTGAAAGTTGTTAACCCTCCTTCCAGATCTTCCTATTATTTTTTGTCTATATCATGACTCCTAAAATGTCATAATATGGTATGAAAGAAAAAAGATGATGAATATATGTGGAAACAGAATTATGACATATCTTCTTAAAAATTATGACATCCTTTCACAGAAATTATGACACCCCTATAAAAGTACTAAACTAAAATTGTTAACCTCTCATTTCAGGTCTTTCTATCATTTTTGCCTATACTATGACTTTCAGGATGTCATGATATGGCATGGAGAAAAAAAGATGATGAATATATGGAGAAACAGAATTATGACATCTTTTGATAGAAATTATGACACTCCTACAGAAAGTGTTAATCCCTCCTTCCAGATCTTTCTATTATCTTTTGCCTATATTATAACTCTCAGGATGTCATAATATGGTATGAAAGAAAAAAGATGATAAAAATATGAGAAAACAGAATTATGACATCTCTTCTTAAAAATTATGACATCCCTTTACAGAAATATGACATCCCTGTAAAAAATACTAAATTGAAGTTGTTAACCTCTCCTTCCAAGTCTTCCTATCATTATTTGCCTATATCATGAATCATAATACGCACTGAGAAAAAAAGATGATGAATATATATGGAAATAGAATTATGACATCTCTTCTTAAAAATCATGATACTCTTTCATAGAAATTATGACATCCTTATAAAAAATGCTAAACTGAAGTTGTTAACCCCTTCTTTCAGATCTTCCTATCATCTTTTGCCTATATCATGACTCTCAGGATATCATAATACGACATGGAAGAAAAAAGATGATGAATAATATGACAACAAAATTATGACACTCCTTCTTAAAAATTATGACACTCCACATAAATTATGACACTCCTGTAGAAAGTGCTTAATTAAAATTGTTAACCTCTCCTTTTAGATCTTCCTATCATCCTTTGCCTATATCATGACTCTCAGGATGTCACAATATAATATGGAGAAAAAAATTGATAAATATATGAGGAAACATAATTATGATATTCTTTCTTAGAAATTCTGACATTTTTTCACAAAAATTATGACACTTTTACAGAAAGTCTAAACTAAAGTTGTTAACCCCTTCTTTCAGATCTTCCTATCATCCTTTGCCTATATCATGACTCCCAGGATGTTATAATACAACATAAAGAAAAAAAGATGATGAATTATGAAGAAACAAATTATGACACCTCTTCTTAGAAATTATGATATCCTTTCACAAAATTATGATATCCCTATAGAAAATACTAAAATGAAGTTGTTAACCCTCGTTCTAGATCTTTTTATCATTCTTTACCTATATCATGACTCCCAGGATGTCATAATATGGTACAAAAAAAAAGATGATGAATATATGCAAAAACAGAATTATGAGACTCATTTTTAGAAATTATGACATCTCTACTGAAAGTGCTAAACTGAAGTTGTTAACCCTTGCTTTCATATCTTTCTATCATCCTTTACCTATATCATAACTCTCAGGATGTCATAATATAGTATGGAGAAAAAAAATGATGAATATATGGAGAAATAGAATTATGACATTCCTTCTTAGAAATTATGATATTTCTTCATAGAAATTATGACATTCCTGCAGAAAGTGCTAAACTAAAGTTGTTAACCCTTCATTTCAATCTTCCTATCATCCTTTGCCTATATCATGACTCTTAGGATGTCATAATATGAACGGAGAAAAGATGATGATGAATATATGGGAAAATAGAATTATGACATCCCTTCTTAGAAATTATGACACTCATTCATAGAAATTATATCCCTATAAAAATGCTAAACTGAAATTGTTAACATCTCCTTTCAGGTCTTCTTATCATCCTTTGCTTATACATAACTCCTGGGATGTCATAATATAGTATGAAGAAAAAAAGATGATGAATATATACGAAAATAGAATTATAACATCCCTTCTTAAAAATTATGACATCCCTTCATAGAAATTATGATACTCCTGTAAAACTGCTAAACTGAAGTTGTTAACCTCTCTTTTCAAGTATTCCTATCATCTTTTGCCTATATCATGACTCCTAAGATGTCATAATATGGTACGGAGGAAAAAAAATGATGAATATATGGAAAAACAGAATTATGATATCCCTTCTTAGAAATTATAACATCCCTTCATAGAAATTATGATACTTTTGTAGAAATTGCTAAACTAAAGTTGTTAACTCCTCCTTTCAGGTCTTTCTATCATCCTTTATCTATATCATAACTTTCAGGATGTCATAATATGGTACAGAGAAAAAAAGATAATAAGTATATGGAGAAACATAATTATGATATCCCTTCTTAAAATTATGACACTCTTTCATAGAAATTATGACATCCCTATAGAAAATGCTAAACTGAAGTTGTTAACCCCTCTTTCTAGATCTTCATATCATCTATTCAAAAATTTATGACATTATGATATTCCTGTATAACATTATGACATCCATTCAGAAATTTATGGCATTTAGGCACAGAACATAACATCATTTTATTTTTAAAAAACTGCACAAATTGAAATAAATAAAGAGTATATTGAAGGGATAACATCTGTTGAATTATAAATTTTTGATTTAATTACAAAAGTCAAAGAACTAAAAAAAATATCATAATAGATATTTAGTTTTTTTATCCTAATTTTTAAAAGCTCCTTCTATCTTTTGATTGGGCCCTTCTTCAAGATTCTTGCTCCAAGCAGTCGCTGGTATTGACTGATATCATTGTGTCAAGTCCCAATGGTTTGACTTATCCTTGCAAGAAAGATAATATATGTATTTTAAACAATACAGGCCACAATCTAGTGATCCAGCTGGCTGAGAAAGGCATTCAACATTTTCCATCATATCCCACCTCTTCACTTCTTCATTATCACAGAAGATATGGAACATTAGACTGATAATTTTTGCACTTCTTGGCACTGGCTTTGTACTTAGCATTGCATTTTATTGAATTTAGGTGCATCAATCCTTTTTTTCCATGTCAACTACAACCCGATGCCAGTAGACATTATCTAAGTTGATGATGGTGAAGAGAAGTCTAAACTCCTATTTTTCTTCATCACTAACTTTATCAAAAATCTGACTCCCAACCATGCCAGTGAGCTCATGAAATGGTGATGGAGAGGTCATACACATCCTGACAGTCATAATAAGTGAAATGAGAGGTATCTCTCTGGATGCTCTCTCCAGTAATTTATTAGAAACTCTTGCCCAGCATCGATAATCTGTCAATGCAAAATAAAGTGATTAATAAAATATAACTTGAAGTTTCATACAATATTGAAACCATGATATAAAACATAAAAAAAAAGTGGATATGATAGTAGACAACAAGAATAATAAAAAAACAAGGATATACTCAAATTCTTACATCATTAACTATCATTTGGTCAACAGAAGATCATGAACATGTGATGTTGTGACACTGCCTTCATGTACATTGATGTACACGACCTCTCTGCAATAGAAAAATATAAAGGATATCATAAAATAATATTTTTAAAGAGAGATTATCATACATAACAAAAAAAAACATAAAAGACTTATGAGTTGATGCTTTCCTTCAAAAAATTTTTAATCAAATTTTCATCTTCTTCAAATTGTAAATGATTATTATTTTATTTGGTCGATGATGGGAGGACTGCCTTGGACTTTTTCATGGGTGAAATGGTCTCAAATCTAAAATCCAACTTTAGATATGAAGCCTTCCGCTGCCGAAGTTGTCTTTTCACCCTCTTAATGATTGAAGGAATCAAAGATAGTTGTTTGTCCCCCATATCATCCTCCTCAGGGGTGTCCTTCCTCTTTTTCTCCATCATCAGTTTTTCTCCCCATATGACTTCCACCTCCTCCTCTTTATCATCCCGCTCCTCCTCTTCGTCCTTTTCTTTATTTGCAATATCCTCCTATTTGAGCAATGAATTTAGAAGGTTCTTAGCTATGACAAGCCTTTTCTTAACCTCCTCAAGTTCAGTCCTCATCTACGCATAGGTTGCATATCATATTTTTAGGTCCGGGGATGCTTCTTTTGGACTAATAAACCACTGCTCCTGTGACGTAGGGAGAATAGCACCCTCCACCTACAAATAAAGAAGAAAAATAAATTAAATTAATAATTATAATGATAAATTATGGAATAACAAAGATTTATGACATCATGAACCATCTTGCTAATTCATAGGGCTGCATGTTGTCAACCCGAATGTTTCAGGGCTTCGAGTGGCTGTCATGCCACTTTAACAGTCTAGATGGTTTATTTGGATTAGCTGAGACTCTCACTGTGGTATGCTCGAGAAACCACACCTGCACATTAGTATTTTCTACAATAAAATTATGAAAAAATTTTAATTTATTAATTACGATCATTTCTGCATATAAATTATCCTTACCAATAGAGCTGTCCAATAGCCAAACAGAGTAGGCTGCCTCCTACCCTTGTCACACCTCTTTGCTTGGACTGGCTTTTCGGATCTTAAGTAATCAGCAATCTCTGGGAGATCCGAAAGCATCAAGTCTTGATTGCAGAAGCTCAGTTAATTGCTTCCAACTGAGATAAATCATCCAAGTAAGGGATGAGATATCATAGACATGCCTGATTTGACTTTGGCATCAAAAATTTTGAGCATGTATGCAATCCAAAGTCTGATAGTGTCCTCAATGTCCTCCTATATCTTCGAGGACTAAAGTTGGGCAATCAATTTCTTCAAACCCTTGTGGGGAAGATCCAATTTCGGCCCAAATCTTTGGAATAACCTTCCCTTTTTATTTGGGCTTACGATGAAGATCTTCTTCCCATGGCATGGAAGACCCACGATCAATGCCACTCCCTCCATTTGAATCTAAGAACTTTACCACAAAAAGTAAACTCATTACCTCCTTTATGACATCTGATTATATCTGCAAGAAGTGGCCCTTTGACTACAAATGGCCGCATGTCGACAAAGGCACCAAATGGGGTCTTCCAGATTATATCTATATGAGCATTTGTAATACCCATCTTCCAAATATTCTAAATATAAACTACGGCTTGCAAGTATTCTTAAAGAGTAGTGAGGGCTTTACACTTACAAGCTGTGAGATAATTGGGAAAACAATTGCAATATGGTAAAAAAGGAATGTCACATTATGTTAAAAACTCCAAACTAGACATACCTTGCATGAAATTTTAATGAGGTTTAAATCAGATTAAGAAGGTAAGTCTAGTCTAGAAATCAAATTAGAGAAGAAAGACTATCTTATAACCCATGGCACGCTTGGCATGCAAGCTTAGTCAACCCCGTGAAAAATTGAGTCGACCCAATCTCAGCGAGGGCAAATGACAGAAAGCCATGTTTTGAAAGTCAGGAGAATTAGTCAACCTAAAATTCATAAAAATTATGATACCCTTCACAAAAATTATGACACTCTTTCCAAAAAATTATTATACTCCAACACTAAATAAAAAAATCGAAGGCATTAACCCCTCCTATCAATACTTTCTATCATCCGTGGCCTGAATTATGAGTCTCGGAGAAACAAAGTTGATGAATATATGCACAAATATAATTATGACATCTCTTCTTAAAAATTATGACATCCTCTCACAAAAATTATGACATCCTGGTAATAAACAAAAAACCAAAGGCATTAACCTCACCTATCAATACTTTCTATCATCCATGGCCTGAGCTATGTGTCTCGGATGAACAAAGTTGATGAATATATGTACAAATAGAATTATTATATTCTTTAAAAATTATGACACCCCTTCATAAAAATTATGACACTCCGGTAATAAATAAAAAATTGAAGATATTAACCCCTCCTATCAATACTTTCTATCATCTGTGGCCTGAATTATGCCTTTCAGAATGTCATAATATGTCATGGAGAAAAAAATGATGAATATATATGAAAATAAACATATGACATCTCTTTACAAAAATTATGATAATCCAACAATAGATAAAAAAATCAAAGGCATTAACCCCTCCTATGATATCCAAAATAAATCTAAGCCATCACAGCTTAATTCTGTGTGGCGGTGTTATAATTGTGTGAAGTTGTATCATAATTTTGTGAAGCGATGTCATAATTTTGAACTAGGATATCATAATTTTGAGAAAGGATGTAATAATCATAGAAAACATAGTGTCATAAGTCTAGGATACCCTATGACTATTAAATAATCTAAGGCTTCCTACCTTGAAATCATGCACAATGTCATAAGTTTGTGCTACGAAGTTATAATTTTGTGAATTGGTGTCATAAATTTTGTAAAAAATATTGTGATATCCCTCTATAGGCATGAATTTCAAAATATTATATAGACATTATAAAACTTCTTTATCTTCTTGTGGTTCCCTAATTTCTTCTCTTCCGGATGTTAAAAGGGTGTCACCCTCTCCTATGTAAAGAACAAGTGCTATGCTCCCTTCCACCATCTGCATTTCCTCACGTTGTCGTTATTGTCATGGTCTCCATCTAAACACGAACCCTCAGAATCTATTGGAGGAAAAAATTGGGAACCTTAAATCTTTGTCTTCATCATTCATCCGAGATATAGGCAAGTCTAGCTGATTGTCAAGATGGTCGCTAATGACTGTCGAGATGGAAACATAGACAACTGACGAAATTGAAAGATCACAGAAACAATGGAGTACCCTTCCGAGATAGAGAAGAATATTTTTTTTCAGTTTGGCACCTTTCCATTGGCCAGCTCTGGTTGCCGCACTTTTCTTTGCGAAAAGATGAGGGCAAAAATGACATTCCATTCATTTGAAGAAACGTGCAGATGCAACGTGCAATGAATTTCAAAAACTATCATACCGGATTTTAGAGAGATCATGTCCCATCCTTTTGCACCACCTTGAATCTGCGTGGATCAATAAGTCACGATGCAGACCAGCTTGGATTTTCTATATCGCAGGTGGTATACAAAGAATTACTCTTTGATCCAAAGTCGAAACAAGTCATGCAGATTGTATTTAGTTCGTGTAAAGGCCAGAGGCATTGCTAGAAACCCATGGTAGAGTATCACATTTTCTACTTTGGAGGCCCACAACTACAATAAAAGTGGGAGTCATTGCTAAAACCTCCAAAATACTTCATTCATTAGTCGCAAAATTCTTTGTACACCGCCCATAGTATAGAAAATCCAGTGTAAAGTGCACCATCTCGTTTGATTAGACTACATAACCACCACTTTTTAATACACATTTAATATCCGCAGTTCTACTTTTTCATTTAAAATTTTGAATGATGAAAATATCCCTTTCTTTCTGAAAAAATTATAACATTTTGTACTGATATTATGATATCCTGCATTGAAATTATGACTTTCTACATAGGATGTCATAATTTTTTTCATAGAATATCATAAAGAGAAATGGATATTTTTGTTATTGAAAAATTAATGAAATTTTTAAATGACAAAAATATCCCTACCAAAACTATGACATTCTATAGAAAAATTATGACATCATGTGCAAAAAATCATAATATCAGCATGAAATGTCATAATTTTTAAAAAGAAAGGAGTATTTTTATTATTCAAAATTTTAAATAAAAAAGTAAAATTATGGATGTTAAATACACATTGAAAAATGATAGCTACATGATCCAATCAAGCAAGGTGGTGCACTCCACGTCAGATTTTCTACACCGCAGGCAGTGTACAAAGAATTTCTCTTCATTAGTCATACTTACTCAATATATGTCTCACATGATTATTCTAAGAAATAGCTAAAATAGAAGAATTAAAAAAAAAAATGGAACTTGTCCAATATGAGCTCATCAAACAACTGAGATTTAGCAGACAACTTGATGCTACTTTCCATGTCGACCAATGCAGTCATTAATAATTATGTCTATAAAATCTAGAAAAAATAAGATGTCCAGAGTTTGCAGACCTGAGGCAAAATTTAAAATTGTCTCAAATAGGAGGCATCTGATTGTTTAAACAACATTAGTGAAGTACCGACTGGAAGAAAAACAACACTAAGCTTCAATTATGGAAAGTAACCATGGAGCAACGGAAGATGATTTATTGCTTAGAAGTTTAATCGGTGGATCATGGTAGCCTCTCCAATACACAATCAACAATTTTACATCTGTCATGAATAGGCTCTGGTAGTTTACTACTAGGAGGTCAAGGGAGCATGGAATTTTCCCTTAAAACAAGAAAACTGAACAAAAGGGCATGTAAGCTTGCATAATTCAAAAAATTTCATGCTCTGGGAAAAGTTCAGCTTACAAAAATAAAAAATCATCACTTTAATTAGATTTAACAAGAATGTGGACAGTGAAGACAATTGACCACAAAGTTTAGGCAAATGAGACCATCATGTAAATTGCCATTAAGAGACACACATTTTCGAAAAAGACTTCAAAGTTAATACAACATGTCCCCTAATCAAAACTGAAAACACATTAAGAAAAAGGAAAAAAATAACAGCTACCTTGCTTGTGTACTCCAAACCATATAACTCATATAACTTGCTGAAATTTCATGCCTCACACGAAGAACTTACACATTTGTATTTTTTATATATGTATTCTCATCTATAGTTAATATCATCTTAGACTGGACAACAGCTAAAGTATCTTATACAACTTATGACTCAACACATGATGCAGAACATAGTTACACTAACAATAAGAAGAACCCATTTTTTAGAGGTCTAATAAAAATTACGGTTATTTATATAATTTACACTCTGAAAGTAGAAGAATATAATTAAGGGTACGTTTGGTTATACTTTTTGATTTTTGATTTTTGATTTTTAAAAAATACTTTTTATTTTTTTGATTTTTTCTATTGAGTAAAAACAAAAAAGTAGAAAGTATGTTTGGTAACTACATTGCTATAAAGTAAAAAATAACATTTGGAGACGGTAGGTGAAGAGCTCGACGAGGGAAGATGGTTCAGAAGGAGAGGAAGAAGGGGGTGGAGAGGTGAATAGCTCGACGAAGGACAAGGATTCAGGCTCTTTACTTTTTGATTTAGTGTTTTAGATGTGTGGAAGCAAAAAAAGCAGAAAAGCAATTTTTGAAAAGCAAAAAACTTTTGCTTTGTATATAAAGCAATTATTTTGATTTTTTAGATTTTTGGTTTTTGCTTTTCATGGTGTTACCAAACATTGCTTTTTGATTTTTACTTTTTAAAAATCAAAAAGTAAAATAAGTATTTTTTTTTTGGCTAACCAAATGCACCCTAAATGGATAACATCTTTTAGTACAAAGAAAGTTCTTGAAATATTACTATCAATTCTACAAGGAAAGAATCCATGATGGAAGCCACTAAAAACTCGAAAGATTGTTTATGTGCTAGCATACTACACAATCACTTGTTTGTTTAGCCTCAGAAAATTAACATAAATCTTAATGCAATTAAACCAATAAATAGTAATTTGCATAAGTTTTGCTAAGTAGCAAGGTACATATCATTATGTCAGTTGCAGCGCCACAGAGGTCTTAATTTATTAGTCATACTAAATACTACATAAGCTGGCAAGGATGAGAGAAGGTTACATAACTACTTCAAAGACACAATTGAACTGACAAGATCCCAAAGTTATCAGCCTCAACAATACCCAAGTTCGAGAGAAAGGCATGTTTATTTAATGAATTGGACAAGCATGTGAAAAAAATGGAGGGTATTGACCAGAGCCATACATAGAGGTTCATTTCCACTCAAGACCCTTAATTAGATACCTCATGGACCACCATATGCACCTTAGATCCTATCAATGAATGCAACTTGTTTCTCAGGATCATATGAACCTTACTTGATAACAGCTAACATGTAGAGCACAGATTCAGCATCCAGATGAAACAGCATTATTCTGATGTCCTTGGCTTTGTCCTCCTTCCATGTTCCCTTCCATGTTTTCCATATGTTCAGAGAAGGTAACCAACCCGCTGATTCCCTCACAAACCTAGGAGTCGAGCTCTTGAATGTTAGCCTTCAGTTTTTGCATTTTCTCATTCACTTTTAGTTGTCTACCTCAGGCTAATGCCAATAGCTGCATCTTTGAATGTTTTTAGTCGGGATTCTCCCCTTGTTACTACCAAAAAAAGAGTCAAGATTGAGTTGCCACACATACGGCCATCCAAAAATCCAAGGCAACTCATCCCATTCTCTGTTAAAGAGTGCCCAGCACTAGAAAGAGAATTTCGCCTTGGGTCCAAGAGAGCTCTCCCTTGGATTACTATCTGAATTACTTCAGAACTCCAAAAACTCTTTTACACCGCAATTTGATTGCTAGCACCAATTGGAGAGCAAAAGAAAAGAAAAGCAAAAAAAGGCTTCCGAATTCTTTGAGTCAATTAACATTAACGTTAACATTAATCATTGACAACTTCCGAATTCTTTGAGTCAATTAAATCAAACCTTATTTCCAAACTAGATGTATGTTCATGTGAATCACTGCTCTTTTCTTCTCAAACATGACCATAGTCAATCCCTTACTTAAAGTTCCTCAAAAAGTAGTGTTGATTGGCAATATCTCATACTTTATTACCATATTGTAGTCTTACATTTATTAAATGCCAACCAGATAGATTTTCAAGTAAAGCAATTCTAAGTGAAGTTGTTAGAAATCTCTAAGAAGTGTCGCATCACATTGCTTAACTGAATTTGATTCACCAGCTCACCTGATCACCCATTTAACAATCACAAGAACTAGTAATATATCAAATTAACCCAAGTTCTTCCAACCCAGAAATCATAGAGAATGCAGTGTCCTACCTCAAGTAAATGGATGGATAGAGTATGATGCATCTAGATTTATTAACTAAAGTAATTTATAGTCACATTGTAAAGCATCTATCATTCTTTTCCATATTCTGACACAGTCCATCATAGGTAGTTATAATTTTCAGAAACAGTTGAATTCAGACCTCTTTGGAACATTACAAAATCCAAGCACAAGCCAACAGGCTTTACGAACCAGCAGAGTGGAGAGACGACTTGTAGATATCATGGATCATCCTAATGCATTGCATCTCCATAACAAATAATAATTTACTATCTGCATATATATCTTGAGACAAGACTCCTGATCTTATTGCAGAACTATAGTTTCTCATAAAATTTACCGCTTGACAGA
Organism: Elaeis guineensis; assembly: GCF_000442705.2. Classification (NCBI taxonomy): domain Eukaryota; kingdom Viridiplantae; phylum Streptophyta; class Magnoliopsida; order Arecales; family Arecaceae; genus Elaeis; species Elaeis guineensis. The sequence goes on from NC_026005.2 coordinate 79,728,351, forward strand.
AAATTTTCCATATGATTCTATTATAGAACTTAGTTGCCAAGTGAATATTGATCATCACTCCATACTTATCACTTTTTGATGTCAAGCAACCTAGTTAGTTGCTAATCTTACCAATGAATAGCTTGAACTTAATGCTTTTCAGTTCACTTATCATATTATTGTGTTTACTTCCATGGTTTATTTTGTCACCATATAAAGATGTTCCAAGAATTATAATCAATTTAATACTCAGCTCAAAAGCTCAAACAATGAGAGCATAATGATGAGTAAGATGAACAAGGAGGATTGAAAATTCAAAAATTTAGAAGATACCTACAATTCCAGTATTTGATGAACAAAGAACATGAATGAAAACCATAAGGACAAAGCACAAGTGCAAATGAAATTTGATCAAAGAAAAAACAAAGATGGGATGCCAAGATTCATTCTCCTCTTTTCTATGTAAGGCCATTGAAGGCCACATTCATCTCTCTACTTCCATAAGTCCCCATTTTTGATAGTTTTATTTTGAAGATTTATATTCACCTAACCCCTCAAGACTCTGGACTTAAGTTGGGAAAGCAACAATCTAGAATCTAACACAACCAATTATAATTCCAACATGGCTCCTTAACACTGTCCACTAGCTACTTGAAAAAGGGAATCCCACATGAACGAGATGGCTTTTGTAAATAAGAACCATAAAATTTAGGCCATTTAGTGCTGTTCCCAAATTCTCTTAAAAAAGATTGTCAGATTCATACTCTCATTGACTCTATCATGCTGTGTAGGGCTACATTGTTTGGTTTAAAACAACACTGTACATTCCAAATTATGTTTGGACAACATAACCTAACAGAACATTTTGAAGCTACATTCCCAGCTTCAGATACATAAAACTATCCACACAATTAAAAATTAAAGGTAAGGAGGACTAACAAACAAACTATCCTAAAGTTTAACCAATGTTTAAATAGGTTGCAAACTATCAGAAAAAGTGAAAGTAAGCTATCTGTTAGGATTTGATGCCTCAAGATTCAATCCACATTGAGCCCACAGCGAGGTCCGCGGCAAAAAATGGAGTCCAACGAGACCAAAATCACCCCAAATGGAGCTCGAATGGAGGAGATACGAGCTTTTGAAGTCGACACGAGATCCGAGTAGGCGGAGGACCACCTGCGGCGGGCCGGCGGAGCGGCGGCGGCGCGGCCGTAGGTGGGAGAGTGCGGCCCAGGCAGGGCCAACATGCGGGATGCGCGACCAGGCATGCGGCCAGGTGCCGGCCCAGTCCACGCGTGTGTGCTAGGCCCGGCCCGGGCCCAGGCACCAGGAGCAGGCGCGACCCAGGCCCGCACGCGTGGGCCGGCCCAGGCCCAGGCACTGTGCCTGGCCCTGTACCTTGGTCCACTATGGACAGGGAGGTCCACGACTGGGCCTGTGGACCGTGTGGGTGTTTTCCACGTATTTCTCGAGGTCCACGGTACTATTTCATGGATCGGAGCACGATCGGAGGGCCCAGGGAGCTCTCGGTCATGATCCGACGGTCCAGGGGCTTAATTTGGGCTGATTAAGGAGTCTTAAACCTAATCTAATTGGGTTTAAGCCTCATAAAAGGCCTGTACGTGGAACTGAGAGGTAGTGTGGTCTTTTGGGCTTTGTTTTTCACAAGAGAAGGCCGTGATCTCGTGAGGCGCAGCGAAAAACCCATGAAACGAGGAAGAGGAAGAGAGAGAGAGCCGCGTGACTGCTGAGAGAGAAGGAGTAGGAGGCTCCTGGACAGCGAATACCGGTCGCTTCAGGGTTCAGGATGGTCTTCCAGGAGAGGAAACTTTTGTGAGAGAGAACTTCCTGTAAGGGAGAATTGGGTGTACAAGGGTTGAGGGTGAGGTCTCCTATTGTAATTTTTTTTTTATAGTGAAGTTTGTATGCCCCATGGAGACGAGCCCTTTTATGGCTGATCCACGTATTTTGAATATTTTTATTTTATTTCTTCTTTCTTCTTGCTGCATTGTGTGGTACTGAAAAGATCTTGGGAGGTGATGTCCTAACCAGACATCCACCCAACAAGTGGTATCAGAGCGAGGCGGTACAAGGACGCAGATTGCAGCGGTGGTGAGCAAGACTGAAGATGGAGAAGACAGGATTAATCAAGATGGAGATCAACAAGTTTGATGGTAAGAGCAATTTCTTCTTGTGGCAGGCAGAGGTAAAGGATGTGCTCATCCAACAGGGGTTGATCGATGTTTCTTGTGCGATGAGAAGCCAACCACCATGGAGGTGCGGGATTGAAAATGGCTACAGATGCAGGCGGTGAGTACCATCTACATGTACCTAACGGATGAGGTGGTGATCTATATGCTGAGCGAGACTTCTTCGACGGTGCTGTGGTCGAAGTTCAAGGAGTTGTACATGAAAAAGTCTCTCACCAACACTCTTTTCCTCTGGAGGCAGTTTTACCTGCTACGGATGGTTGAGGGATAAAGCATGTAGGAGCATCTAAGCCACTTTCAGAAGATCCTCACCGACCTCCTCAGTGTTGGTGAGAATGTTGAGGAGAAGACCAGGGTATTGATTTTACTAGCATCACTTACACCTTCGTACGAGTCTTTGGTGACTGCTCTTCTAGTGGGGAAGAGCACTATCAAGAAGGATGAGGTTATCGCGGTGATACTCCAGAACGAGATTCTCAGGAGGGAGAATCCAGCTTCGAGCTCAGGTAGTGGTAGCTCAGCTTTGGTGGCTTCTAGAGGAGCAGGAGGCGGTAAACGGAGCGACAGGAGATCGCGACGAGGGCGGTCCAAGTCCAAGAGGGACTTGAGCAAAATCAGATGTTACCGGTGTGAGGAGTTGGGGCATCTAGCCAGAGATTGCCCTCAACTCAAAAATCGGACAGTGGCTGCTGTAGCGACGGCCGACAGCGATTCAGATGGAGATGTTCTGGAGATATCTGACGAGATATCTACTTCTTTCCAGCAGTGGATATTAGATTCTGCATGCCCCTATCATGTATATTACAGAGAGGAGCAGTTTGACTCCCTGAAGAATAGTGAGGGTACTGTATATTTGCCGGATGGATTGAGCTGTGCGATCAGAGGCATCGGGATGGTCAGTTGAAGGATACATGACGGTGCAATGAGGAGATTGGGAGAGGTCTGATACATACCCGATTTCAGATGAAATCTTATCTCACTTAGCAGACTGAATTCGAGAGGCTACACGACAGTAGTTGGTAGAGGAATCCTGAGGGTGCTAC
>NC_026005.2:79731682-79755312 GCF_000442705.2 Elaeis guineensis
GCGGTGATAGGATTGTGCTGGAGGAAAATGAGGAGAGCAAAGGACATTATTACTTGACGGAGAGCCCAGTACGAGATGGAGCTGCGGGAGCCAAGTGGATCTCCAAGTGGAGGTGGATGGGGCACGAGACAGAAGACTCGGGAGGATGAGAGGCGACGTCGCAAGGTGAGATTCCTATTGCCGTAGGATAATATCTCGAGCAGGTCTCAGGTCAGGAGGAGCACAGCATATGATGGAGATGGGATCGAGCGGCCTGACTCGACTCACATGTTTGCCCATCCACGATCAGCAGGTGATTGCCCCAGGATATGGGAGCGAGGAGATGCATAAGCTCTCGGAGTTAGGAGGAGGTCGAATATTGAGTCGAGGTGGAGATTGTTAGGATTTGATACCTCGAGATTCAGTCTACATTGAGCCGACAACAAAGTCTACGATGAAAAATGGAGTCCAATGAGATCAAGATCACCCCAAACGGATTTCGGATGGAGGAGATACGAGCTTTTGAAGTCGGCACGAGACCTAAGGTGGCGGAGGACCGCCGACTACTGGGGTGGGCCGGTGGAGCGGCGGCGGTGTGGCCGCAGGTGGCGGAGCGCGGCCCAGGCGGGGCCAATGAGCAAGACGCTTGACCCAGGCATGCGGCCCAGCCCATGCGCGCGCGCTGGGCCCGGCCTGGCCCAGGCTCCTGGCGCGGGTGCGACCCAGGCCCGCGCGCGCAGGCCGGCCCATGCCCAGGCATCGTGCCTGGCCCTGTACCCCGATCCACCGTGGATCGGGAGGTCCACGACTGGGCCTGTGGAATGCGTGGGTGTTTCCCACGTGTTTCTCACAGTCCACGATACTATTCTGTGGGCCGGAGCATGATCAGAGGGCCCAGGGAGCTTCCGATCATGATCCGACGGTCTAAGGGCTTGATTTGAGCTGATTAAGGAGTCTTAAACCTAATCTAATTGGGTTTAAGTCTTATAAAAGGCCTGTACGTGGAACAGAGAGGTAGTGTGGTCTTTTGGACTTTATTTTTCACGGGAAAAGGCCGTGATCTCGCGAGGCGCAGCGGAAAACCCATGAAATTGAGGAAGAGGAAGAGAGAGAGACGCATGACCGCTGAGAGAGAGGAGCCTAGGAGCAGGACTCCTAGACAGTGGACGTCGATCGCTTTAGGAGTTCAAAGAGATCTTTCAAAAGAAAGAGCTTTTATGAGGAAGAACTTCCTGTGAGGGAGAATTGGATGTACAAAGATTGAGGGTAAAATCTTTTTTATAATTTTTTTTTTATAATAAAATTTGCATGTCCGTGAAGACGATTCTTTTGTGACTGATCCACATATTTTAATTATTTTTATTTTATTTTTTCTTTCTTCCTGCTGTATCGCATGATATTGAAAAATATCATGAGAGATAGTATCCTGACCAGACATCCACCAAATACTATCATTATATATATAAAAAAGAAATGAAACAAAGTTTCGAGATCGATCTTTTCTTCACAATAAAGTTCTTCACAATAAAGTTGAAGGAAAGCAATTTGTTATAATCCAACATAGATCAGTCATAGCATAGAAAACGACCAAGATATTAAAGCAAAAGCGACCAAGATATTATCGAAAAAATGGAAGGCAATTCAGCACTTCAGGAGCTTATCCAGAAGGCGATCTAAGAAGGAAGAAAAGCTCATCCGCGGCTCCAATTCAATGCCCTTAGCCTTGAACCCTCGGATTATCCCGACGGTGAGCACCTCGGAAACCCGGGAAACCGAGCCGGTGAACTCCGATGACCTGGCGATCTTGGAGATTTGCCTCAATTCAATGTCCTCAGCCTTGAACCTTTGGATTATCATGACGGCGAGCACCTCGATAACCCGAGAAACCGAGCCGGAGAACTCCTCTGCCGTCGGGAGCGCCTTGGAAACCCGGGAAACTGAGCCGGAGAACTCCTCCGCCCTGGCGATCTTGGAGATTTGCGGGATCTCACCGGAATCGGACCGGAGAAACCGGTTCAAGTCGGTGGAGATGGGATTGACGGCATCGACGATGGAGATCAGGGCTCTGAGGAGCCTGGCTTGCTTCTCGCACTTCATGGAGACGGACCGGAGATGGGGATTGCGAGGACTTAACCTAGGGTTATTGGCTTTCCCTTTCCCTCGGGAAATATTAGAGGCGTGGGGATTTCCGGCCAGAAAAAGCCGATTTTTTAAATATTTTTTATTTTTTATTTTCAAAAAAACCCCTCTCTATCAACTTATTCTCAAAATTATCGTCCATATCGAAATTATCAGTTCACGGCCACCATGGTCAAGAGAAAATCATATATATTCATAGAAAATAATTCGTAGGAAGTCATACAAGGTATCAGAAAATCATAAAAAAAAATTTACGAAGAAATATCATAATTTTGAATAAGAATATTTTCATCATACAGAATTTTTAAACAAAAATACCAACCTACAGGCGGCATTAAATGTGTGTCAGGAAGCATTGGTTACGTAGTCTAATCGAAAAAAATGGTGCACTCTACGTCAAATTTTCTATACCGCAGGTGGTGCACCAAGAGTACTCTTGGATCAAATGTTTCTCGGAGGACAGTGGCCCGTATATTGGTTGGGCTTAGGCTGACTACCTTTTGTTTGGCTTAGGTGTGAGAGAAATTCTTTATATACTACCTACTGTATAGAAAATACGAGCTAGCCTGCACTGCAACTTCTTATTGGTCCACGTAAATCCAAGCTGGCGCATAGGGATGGGACATGACCCCTCTTAAATGCTCATTTGAAAAGTGGAGGAGCGGCATCTATTGTCAATATGACGTGCATTAATATTCTATCACCTAATACTATTAACATCGATGTTATTGATCTTGTATAGAGATTTCTACTGATGATGTTGAAATTATAGATCTAAAAAATATCCAACAAGATTAGTTGGATGGGGGTTGCTGGTGTTATTCAAAAGAATGCACCTTCTCCTACTATCCCAAATACAGACAATGATTATGTTGATCCTCACATTAGAATAGAGTTCAATTTAGCAAATGATGTGTATAATTTCTACAATAAATATGCAAGAAGAGTTGGTTTTGAAATCGCAACCATGTATAATAGATCCAACAACAAGAAAGAAATATACTTCAAGTACCTAGCATGTTGAAGGAAAGAAAAATCTAGGAAAACAGGAAATTCCATGAATCCTAAGGACATTGGAAAAATTGATTGTAAGGCATCGATAAAAGCAAGACTAAATTCTAAAAATGGTAAGTGGACATTGGATGATGTTTTTCTAAAACATAATCATGAGTTGTACATACCAACTATCGATTATTTACAATCCCATCAAAAGATCAACACGTCAGAAAAGGCAGAGATTAGCAATATGCATGCCGTGAATATATCCACAATTTAAATATACTCTGCCATGGCAAGAAGAAAAAGAGGTAGAAGGCAATTGAATTTTACAGAAAAGATGCTCATAATTTCATCTGTCGGGAATGTCATAGTCAGCTAAAAGAAGGAGATGCATAGTCGATGGTAATGCACTTCACACAGATGCAAGTTAAAAATATAAATTTCTTTTATCCTTTGGATCTGAATGACAATGGATAGCTTAGGACTGTCTTCTAGATGCATCCAAGGTCAAGAATGTTAAGCACTTACTTTGGTGATGTACTGACTTTTGACACAACTTATCTGACAAATATATATCAAATGCCATTCTGTCCATTTGTTGGAGTTAACCATCATGGACAGTCCACCTTGCTTGATTGTAAATTGTTGTCAGATGAGAGGACTAAAACATTTAAGTGGATATTCCAATTATGGGTGGATGAAAATCGAGGTCAACCACCCAATGCCATCATAACCAACCAAGCTAAGACAATCGAAGTAGCTATCAAAGAGAATTTTCTCAATGTACAGCACTGATTTTGTTTGTGGCATATATTGAAGAAGATCCCTAAAAAGATCGGCCACATATGCACTGTCAATCCCAAATTTATGTTTGAGTTTGATGAAGTGATATATGATACAGTTATCACATAGGCTTTCGAGGAAAGGTGGGCTCAACTCATGGAGACATATGAAGAATGCAAGGCTATAGATTGGTTAAATGATCTTTATGAATATCGGGATAAATAAGTTTCAGTTTACCTTAAGGATACATTCTTCGTAGGTTTCTATGACATTATGTTTGATTTACATGCATGTTTATAAATTTCAAGCATATGGAGATATTTAATACTTCTCTTTTTTTCTTTATAATCCTGTATAGGCATGTCGTCTTTACAGAGGAGCGAGAGCTTCAATAACTTCTTTGATAGGTTTGTAAATTTGAAACTATACTCAAAAAATTCATCGATAGGTATAAAGATATCTTGAAAAAAGATATGAAGCAAAATGAGCAAGATAATAAATCATTGCAAATGAATGCTTTTATAAAGACATCCTCATCTTTTGAGAGGCAAGAAGTAGCCAAATATATAAGGTGTATATTCAAAAAATTTCAAAATAAGGTCCTTGAAATGGCTGCATGAAATGTAAAATTAATTGAAGAAGTTGATAACTGTGCTATATATTCTGTAAAATTATTTGAGAGGATTGAAATTGATAGAATAAGCAAGGAGATTATAAAAAATTATATTATTTCATACGACAACTATTTGGAAGAGTTCAAATGCCAGTTTCGATCCTTTCAATTCAGTGGATACTTATATAGGCATGCCTTATTAGTCCTTCATCAAAGTGAAGTATTTCATATTCCAGATAAGTACTTTTTGAAGAGATGGTGCAAGGATATGAAATACCAATTCGATCATTTCGACTGCAATATTCAATTTTCTGATAAAAGTATAAAAAAATTACAGTATGCACTCACATTATGTAGATTAAGATGTTCTAATTTATTTTTATGAAACCCTGTAAAATATCATAAAATCCTATTACAAATGTGATGTTTTATTAATTGTAGATATGCTTTGATGAGCTATTGGATGATGAAGCTTGCAGAAGCAGCTTTCTTGCTCTAAGATTTGATTTTGATGATCACAAATTATTTGAGGAGACTACTAATGAGTTTTTTATCTTTAAAAATATTTTTGTAATATTTCAGATAGTCCAAAGATTGAATTTGAAAAGCCTCATCAAGTGTGCAATTGAAATTTCTGCAAGTTGGAGAAATTTTCAAAGCCTTTTGAGAGTGTCCAATTGATTTGAAGCTATTTGAGAGCATTTGAAAGTGTTCTGATAAATTTTAGACCTTAAATGTATGAAAAATTGGATTGGTATAAAATGGAGCGACCATCTGGGTCATCTCCTTTCATTCGGTAGCCGCCATGCTTCATTTTATCTCATGGCATACAGTGGGATGATCCATATGGGACGACCCATGTAGTGGAACGACCTACTTGGGATGATCCCTGAGATCCTAAAACCAAAATAGAAAGTTGAACTTTCTATCTAGTCAATTAGGGCACCCCATGGGACGTCCCATTGCCAGTGAGACATCTCATTCCTACGAGCACACATAACGACTAGTTTTCAGTCTATTTTTGGTGCATTTAATGTGCATTAAATACTCTCCAACGGCTCTAAACCGATACTAAAATATTTTTAAGTGTAAATGATGATTATAAATACTCTCTTGAAGTAAAAATCATAAGTTTTGAAAGGATTGAAAGCTCACATCCGAGAAAAATTTAAAAATTCCTAAAGAGAGAAAAAGAAGCATTCAATCAACTCACTAACCACTCTCCAGCTGCAATCAAGTGTGGAATTCATTAAGGGTATTCAGCAAAAGCTTCTCTTTTCCTTAAGTATTGTATTTCTATTACATTTATTGTGTTCATTTAAGAGGATTTTGTACTGAAATTTTTGTACTCTATTTTACTCACATTGTACTTGGATTTTTGAGTTTTGGGGGGTTCCAAAACTCAATTGGATTGATCAGGTTCAGATTGTTGAGGATTGGCTTATACCCAAAAAATAAGTGTTCTTGCTTGGATAGTAAGGGTCAGGGTTATCCGATGTGTTATATTTATTGAAATTCTTTTAGTGGATTGAATTCTCAAATAGGAACTTGAGGAGTGGATGTAGGTACAAGATTGGTATCGAACCACTATAAATTCTGTATTTATTGTGCTTGTATCTCTTTTTTTTTTTTATGCTTTATACTTGCATATCTATCATTTGTATTTGATTTTATTTTTATTGCAAATCAACTTACTCCATTCAACACTTTAGCACATTACTTTTAGTGCACTAATCTTAAAATTTTAAAAAGATCCAATTAACCCCTCCTCTTAGGCTCCATATCTGGACAACAAGTGGTATTAGAGCTCGATGCTCTAGCCCTTGCTTGATTTAACCATCCAAAGCCAAAGGTCTATGGCAGCCCAAATTGGCACATCCCTAGTCGAGAGGCAATCCACAAACTGACCTCCACTTTTCAATGGATCAAACTACATCTATTGAAAAGCTTGGATGAAAATTTTTATTCAAGCACTTGACTATGATATATAGAGTATCATAGTAAATAGACCACACACACCCATTAAATTGATTGATGGTGTGTCTCTCCCTAAGCCAGAAGATGAATGGAATGAATTTGATAAGAAAATGGCTCAGCTCAATACTAAAGCCATAAATATTTTATATTGTGCTTTAGATGTAAAAGAATTTAATCATATTTTCACTTTCAATTCAGCTAAAAAATTTGGGATGGGTTAAAAGTCACACATAAAGGCACAAACCAAGTAAAAGAATCTAAGATCAATATGCTTGTGCACAACTATGAACTGTTTGAAATGAAACTTGAAGAGTAAATAACTCAAATGTTCACCCATTTCACTGACATCATAAATGGTTTGAAAATCTTGGCAAATATTATTCTAACAGTGATCTTGTGAAAAAATGCTCAGATCTTTACCAAGATCGTGGGAGGCAAAGGTCACTGCAATCTAAAAAGTCAAGGATTTAAATGTTCTACCATTGAAGGAGCTATTTGGATCTCTCATGACTCATGAGCTAATCATGAAGCAACACTCTGAGGAGGAGATCAAAAAAAAGAAGACTATCACTTTCAAGTTGACAACTCAAAAAGAAGAAGATACTGAAAAATCAGAGAACAGCAAAAAAGATGAAGATTTGGCCTTAATCATCAAAAAATTCAAATGTTTCATGAAGAGAAGGAGACAAGGGACCAAGAGAAGACCACCAGCTAAGGAGGAGCCGAGTAAATAAAAAGAAAAAGAACAACCCATCATCTATTATGAGTGTAAGAAGCTGAGCCACTTCAGATTAGAATGTACCTAGCTCAAGAAAGGTCAAAAAAAGTTAAAAAAAAAAGGCTATGATGGCTGTATGGAGTAACAGTGATGACTCCACCATAAATGAAGAATCTTATGAAGAAGCCAACGTGTACCTTATAGCACATGAAAATGAGGTAACCTCCAAAACTTAAAATAAATTCTCTTATAATGAACTACAAGAAGCTTTTCATGAACTTTTGGATGATCTAAAAAAATTAAGAATAAAAAATAAAAATTGAAATTAAGAAATCAAGTATTAGCTAAAGAAAAAGAAGAAGTTGATAGCAAAAATAAAGAATTAGAAATAAAAAATCAATCTCTATTAAAAGAAAAAGATGAAATTTCAAGCCTAAATAAAATTCTTGTAAAAAAAATCAAAATTTAAAGGAAGAGATAACCAAGTTGAAACCTATAGTTGATAGATTTAAATTAAGTTCAAACAAACATCAAATAATTATTGATAGTCAAAAAGCTGTATATGATAAAGTCAGACTTGACTATAACACTCTTAAAAAATAAAAGTTTTTGAAAAATATTTTTGTTAATGCATCCATGAGTAAATTACTAAATATTACTTATTTTAAATACGGTAAAGTAGGACATAAAGCTTATATCAAATAAATTTATTGATAGAAATATTAAGAAAATATAGGTTCAAAAGGAACCATTGTGACTAACATAAAGGACCCAAGTTAGCTTGGATACCTAAAGTCAAAACTTGACTTTATGTGTGCAGGTGTGTCTTGCATCCCAAGCGACAAAATGAAAGTGGTATCTTGATAGTGGGTGCTCAAGATACATGACAGGTGATGAATCTCAATTCATCACATTGAAGCTAAAAATAGAGGGATGGTCACCTTTGGAGATAATGACAAAGGAAAGATCATCAGCATTGGTAATATTGATATCACTCCCTCCTCTTGTATTGAAAATGTATTACTTGTAGATGGTCTCAAGCATAATTTTTTAAGTATTAGTCAATTATGTGATAAAGGTTACAAAATGATTTTTAATCATCTATGTGTATGTAACTAGTCCTCTGATGATAGCACTAAATTCATTGGACATAGGCATGGCAATATATACATGGTTGATTTGGATAATCTCTTCATACAAAATATGCAATATCTTGTGGTTATGAATGCTAAAATTAATGAGACTAGTTGCTTTGGCACCATAGACTTGCACATATTAGTATGCATACACTTTCTAAAATCATTAAAAAGGATTTGATTTTTGATTTGTCAAAAATTAATTTTGACAAAGATAAAATTTATGATGTATGTCAAATAGGTAAACAAATAAGAGTTTTCTTTAAATCTAAGAACATTGTTTCAACTTCTAATCTTTAGAATTTTTACATATGAATTTATTTGGTCCTACAAGAATAACTAGTTTAGGAGGTAAAAGATATGATTTTATAATTATTGATGATTTTTTATATTTCACTTGTGTTTTATTTTTAGCTTCTAAGGATGAAGTATTTTCAGCATTCTCTAAGTTTTGTTGAAAGATTTCGAATGAAAAAGATTCATCAATTATTTTATTCATAGTGACCATGGCACTGAATTTAAAATAAAAATTTTAAAAAATTTTATGATGAAAAAGGTATAGATCATAATTTTTCAGTACCTAGAACACCATAACAAAATAGAGTTGTAGAGAAAAAAATAGAATCCTAAAGAAATACTCTACCATGCTATGTAAAGTAAGCTCCCAAAGTACTTTTGGGCAGAAGCAATTAACACAGCATGTTATATTTTAAATCATGCTTTAATAAGATCAATTTAAAAAAAAAATATCTTATGAATTATGGAAGGGTAAAAAACCTAATATAGGCTATTTTCATATTTTTTGTTGCTGCTGCTTTGTTTTAAATAATGATAAAGATAGCTTAGGTAAATTTGATGCTAAATCTGATGAAGCTATTTTTTTGGTTTTCTACTTCTAGCAAAGTATTTAGAGTATTTAATAAAAGAATACTAGTAGTGGAAGAGTCAATTCATGTAGTTTTTGATGAAACTAATGATCTGCCATCAAAGAAGAGAAGGATGCTGATGATGCAGGTATCATAGAAGATGGAATGAAAGAACTCACCATCAATGACTTAGATGAGCAAAATAAGAATCAATTGGATAAAAAATATGAGCATAAAAGCATCAATGATCAGAACATTCAAGAACAACCTCAAGATACAGGTAATCTTTCAAGAGAATGGAGGTATGTCCACATCACTCCAAAGAATTAATAATTGGTGATCCGTACAAGGGTAAGAACTAGATTCTCTCTTAAAGATGTTTGTAATTATGTAGCTTTTGTTTCACATCTAGAACCTAAAACAATAGATGAAGCTGAAAAAGATCATAACTGGATAATTGCCATACAAGAAGAGTTAAATCAATTTGAAAGAAACAATGTATGGACACTAGTTACTAGACCTAAAAATCATCCCATAATAAGAACTAAATGGGTATATACGAATAAATTAGATGAAGATGGAATATAATAAGAAATAAAGCAAGATTAGTTGCTAAAGGATACAATTAACAAGAAAAATTGATTTTGATGAAATATTTGCTCCTGTTGCTAGACTAGAAATAATAAGAATGCTACTTGCTTTTGCTTGTTTTATGAACTTTAAATTATTTCAAATGGATGTTAAAAGTACTTTTCTAAATGATTATATTGCTGAAGAAGTATATGTAGAACAACCTCCAGATTTTGAAAGTCATAAATTTCTAGATCATATATTTAAGTTAAACAAAGCTTTATATGGTTTAAAACAAGCTCCTAGGTCTGGTATGAAAGATTAAGTAAGTTCTTATTAGAAAATAATTTTTTAAAAGAAAAATTGATACAACTCTATTTATAAAAAAAAGATAAAAAAATTTTAGTTATACAGATATATGTTGATGACATTATATTTGGGTCTACTAGTGAAGATTTGTATCAAGAGTTTGCCAAGCTCATGCAGGAAGAGTTTGAGATGAGCATGATGGGAGAACTCATTTTTTTTCTCAGACTCAGATTAAGCAAATGAAGGAGGAGATCTCATCATCCAAAGTAAGTACATAAGAGAACTATTAAAAAAATTTGAATGGAGAGCTCAAAAATTATAAGTACACCTATGACCCCTTCCTGTAAATTACAAAAAGATGAACATAGTAAAAATATTAATTCAAAGCTCTATAGAGGTATGATAGGCTCTTTATTATATCTTACTGCTAGTAGACCTGATATAATGTTCAGTATATGCATGTGTGCTAGATATCAGTCAAATCCTAAGGAATCTCACTTAAATACTGTTAAGAAAATTTTTAGATACTTAAAGGAACACAAAATCTAGGACTTTGGTTCTCAAAATAATCTTCTATGGACTTAATAGGTTACTCAGATGCAGACTTTGTTGGATGTAAACTAGATAGAAAAAGTACTAGTGGAACTTGCTAATTTTTAGGAGTGAACTTAATCTCTTCGTTTAGCAAGAAGTAAAATTTGATAGCATTATCTATGGTCAAAGTCGAATATATTGCAGTCAGAAGTTGCTGTGCTCAAATCCTGTAGATTAAGCAGCAACTCATAGATTTTGGTATTGAACTTAAAACATCTCCATAAGATGTGATAATACTAGTGCCATCAATTTGATCAAAAATCTTATTCAACATTCTAGGTCAAAACACATTGAAATTAGACATCATTTCATAAGAGAACATGTTCAAAATAATGACATAACACTTGAATACATAAATACTGAAAAATAACTAGCTAATATTTTCATCAAAGTACTAAATAAAAATAAATTTTATGAAATTAGAAGGGAATTGGATATCTTAGACCCTTCTGCTTGAACTTCAATCATAATTTCACTCTCAAATTTTTTTAAAATTTTTTTGACTACATTATCCTAATTTTGGAAGCCATCTATCTTTTTTTTTTGAGATTTTTTCAAGATAATTAAAAATCATCAGTGCTATTCAGATATCTTCTCAAATTTTTTCATTAAATACTCAATCAAAAATCATATCAAAATTTATCTAGACTCCTCATGATCATCTCAACTCGATATGACCTATTTCAAATTTTTTTTTTTAAATTTTTTCTCATTTTTAAATTTTTTTAATCGCTTGATGCAATCTTGGATGGAGCATCCCATTTGAACAGGTCTGGTTCTTCTCCCTTGAGACAACCCATTTCCAATTCTATTTAAAAGCTATTTGGGGCATCTCAAAACCCAAAATCCTTCCTCTCCCTCTCGTCCCAAACCTAAAAATCTCCTTCTAGATCTCCACCGACCTCAAAACTTTGGATTTCATCTAAACCTTAAGCTCTCTCTCTCTCAACTTATCCTCTTGATCTCCACCAAATTTCAAACCCTAACCTGCAAAATCCATGAGAAACTCTCCTAAACCCTCTTCTCCTCTTCATTTTCTTCCATCTCTCATCCCTCTCTACCCTCTTGACCGATTTTCCTCCTCTCCTTGGGATAATGGCCCCTAAAATGAGATTATCGCAGAGAAAAAAATCTGTAAGGTCTTTGGAGGCGAGGAATAGAGGAAGAAGGCAGCTCAAGCACCAACCCAAGCTTCTCCACTGGTTACACCAAGTAAGATCCCTCTATCCGCAAGAAAAGTAGCCTTGGATAGAAATATAGATTTTCAATTTTTGAAGAGTGATGGTTTTTCATTAGAGAGAAATTAATTAAGCATGGATGGAGATTTTTCCTCAATTTATCTGAGCCGGTTTATATTGATCTTGTCAAGAAATTTTACTCAAATTTAGTCTTCTCTGATGGTGTTTTGAGATCTACTGTGAAGGGAGTCCAAATTATTTTGAATGCACCTAGGCTAGGTAGACTCCTTCAGATTCCTTTTGAGGGTAGTTGCCTAGATGAGCTATCTAAAAAGAAAATTGGACCTAGGACTATCCTTGGAAGAGAAGATATAGAGGGATTTCTGAAAATTGAGGCCAAGAATCTGAGTGTGGAGATGAGATTGCTCCACCACATGGTGTCTAAAATTTTCTTCTCCAAAGGGAAAGATATGATTTGATGACTGGTAGGGATATCTGTTTAATGCACCATGTTGTTTTTGAGACTCTCTTGAACCTATCTTTCCTGATGATCGATGCCATGAGGGAAGCCTTGAACAGATCCAAGGCTCCCTTGCCATATGGCATGGCTCTCACAGTGATTTTTAGAGAGTCTAGAGTGAGTTTTGAGGGAGAGATTGTTTATAGATTGTCATACATCGACACCTACAACAACCACTCCTTTCGATGCATGGGTTTGTCAGAGTAGATGGCCA
This sequence comes from Elaeis guineensis, assembly GCF_000442705.2. NCBI lineage: Eukaryota > Viridiplantae > Streptophyta > Magnoliopsida > Arecales > Arecaceae > Elaeis > Elaeis guineensis. The sequence goes on from NC_026005.2 coordinate 79,744,278, forward strand.
TTGGGCCAAGGGTCATGCAGCTGCAGTTGAGGAGGAGGATGATGAGAAAGAGGAGCACGCTGAGGGAGAGGGTCCATCTTCACCTGTGCCCAGGCAGAGTCCAGTTGATCACCCTGTATCGGAGCCTAAGGCAGGACCTCAGTCAGAGTACCCCATCGAGCCGTACCGTGCCATCTTTTAGTTTGGAGGGTGAGGATATGGGATTGTTGGCTGAGAGAGTGGCAGAGATTCTATCTGTTCAGTAGCAATGATTCAGGATCAGGTTCTTCAGCAGCTTCACCACTTCAGCAGTATCAGGAGCAGATTCTCCAGCAGGTGCAACAGCAGTATCGTCAGCCTCCATCGAGTTCTTTCTCTGATCCTTCCTCGGACTTCTCTGTCATGCCACATATTTTTTTATTGATGGAGCTCTTATCTGATCTGAGTACTAGACTGAAAGTATGGAGAGCTCCCTACTCAGATTCAGTGGCAGATTTTTGATATTGAGAGGGAGATCAGACAGATTTTTGATTTTCTATTGGCAAGAGCGAGCACATCGACCACCTCTTCACCTCAATTGGTTGATTTGACTTGAGAGATAGAGAGACTCCACAGCCAGCTTCGTTCTTCTCTTGAGCTGATTCGAGCAGACATCAGAGACTCCAGAGACTTTGTATCTTCTGATCTTGATGGGCTCCGAGTTTTAGTGAAGGGGGTCCTGTCCCAGCTTGATGCCATTAGGACTCAGCTTCTGTCTAGGCCCTCTGCATCTAGTGAGCCAGCCTTTGTCCAGCCTATTGCATTTCATCCTCTGACATCTTCCTCTCGGACCAGACCCTTCAGTCGAGGACGAGGTTGATTTTGTTTCACCTATCTTGATCTTGAGCTCGATGCCCATTCTCATTGACCTGATCATTTTGTACCAAACTTTCTAGGTTATTTAGTTTTGTATTTTATTTTAGTAGTTGAATGTATGAGAGCTTTATGCTCATGGATATATATTATGACTCTTGTAACCTCTCTTTTTGTTGTAATTAATGAATGAGGCTATTATTATCATTTTATATAGCTCACTTCTTTTTTTTGGATGAATAAATGAATGAATGACTGTTATATTTGGATGACTGCACTATTACTTTGATACCTGATATACAACCATAAAAATCTTACTCCCTTTAGTCCATTTTTTGATGATGTCAAAAAGGAGGAGAAAGTAGTATATTGTCTATCTGCACTTTTTAATTTTTTTTTTAATTTTTGCTCTGATACAATATTTTGCAGGATATACCTCTGATACGCCATTTTTTACTCTGATACATCTATTTTTATCTTTATTTTGATACTTTTTAAAAAATTACTCTGATACATCTATTTTTCTTGAGTGCTCTGATAATTTTATTTTTGCATTGATATCAAATGACTCGATACATTCATTTTTGATTTTACAAAATACTCAATTTTTTTTCTTTTAATTCTTATTCAAATGATTTCATTCTTGCTTTGATATCAAAATGAGAAAAAGAAAAAGAAATATTCCTTTCACATTTATTGCTCTGATATTAAAAATAAAAGAGAAGAACAAAATTCTTTTATGAACCATCTCTGCTTTAATAAGAAAAATTTTACAAATTGAACACTCTTTATATAAGAAAGGGAGAGATTTTTTTCAAAATGATCAAAATGATTATTTCATACAAAAAAGAAAAAATTTTAACTGATTAAGAACAATCTTTAGAAAAACTCTCATACCTTCACAAATGAGTTGCAGCAAAATGAATTGAAACATTAAAATTGCTGAAAATATGTATCTCATGATTTTTCAATACTTAATCTTTGGCATATTCCTATAAGTACTTCACAAACCCAAATTCTTTGAGCTTGATAGACTTATTTTGTGAACACTCAAATATTTTGTCATCATCAAAAAGGAGGAGATTGTTGCTCCAAGAATTAATTTTGATGATCACAAATCATTTGAGGGGACTACTAATGAGTTTTTTATCTTTAAAAATATTTTTATGATGTTTCAGATAGTCCAAAAGATTAGATTTGAAAAACCTCATCAAGTATACTAAAATTGAAGTTTCTGCAAGTTAAAAAAGTTTTCAAATCTTTTGAGAGTGTCCAATTGATTTAAAGTTATTTGAGAGTATTTAAAAGTATTCTGATAAGTTTTGAATCTTAAATACATAAAAAATGGATTTGCATAAAATGGGTGATCCATTTGGGTCATCCCTTTCATTGGATAGCCGGCATACTTCATTTTGGCTCATGGCACGCAGTGAGACGACCCATATGGATGATCCATGCAGTGGAACGACCCACCTAGGATGACCCTGAGACCCTGAGACCAAAATAGAAAGCTGAACTTTCTGTCTGACCCCATGGGATGTCCCATTGCCAGTGGGACACCCCATGGGATGTCCCATTCCTGCGAGCATACGTAACGGCTAGTTTTCAGTCTATTTTTGGTGTATTTAATGTACATTAAACACTCTCCAATGGCTCTAAACCAATACTAAGATATTCTCAAGTGTAAATGGTGATTATAAATGCTCTCCTGAAGTAGAAAATTATAAGTTTTAAAAAGATTGAAAGCTCACATCAAGAAAAGTTCAAAAATCTCTAAAAGAGAGGAAAAAAAGTATTCAATCAACTCACCAACCACTCTCCAGCTGCAATCAAGTGTGAAATTCATTGAGGATATTCAGCAAAAGCTTCTTCCCCTTTAGTATTATATTTTTATTATATTTATTGTGTTTATTTAAGGAAATTTTATGCTGAAATTTTTGTACTCTATTTTACTCACATTATATTTGGATTTTTGAGTTTTGAGGGGTTTCAAAACTCGATTGGATTGATCCGAACCTGAAATCAATTGTTGAGGTTGGCTTATACTGAGAAATAAGTGTTCTTGCTTGGATAGTAAGGGTCAGAGTTATCCGACGTGTTGTATTTATTGAAATCCTTTTAGTGGATTGAATTTTCAAGTAGGAACTTGAAAGTGGATGTAGGTGCAAGGTTGGCACCGAACCACTATAAATTGTTTGTGTTTGTTGTGCTTACATCTCTTTTCTTGTTCTTTATGCTTTATACTTGCATACTATCATTTGTGTTTGATTTATTTTATTGCAAATCAACTCACTTCACTCAACACTTTAGCACATTACTTTTAGTGCACTAATCTTAAAATTTTAAAAAGATCCAATTCACCTCCTCTCTTGGGCTCCATATCTGGGCAACAAGCCTCCATATTCGAAGTTGCATTTAACTTAATGATGGATGATCTAACACCATTATTCAGAAGAACAGTGGATGCTAATTATGCAGCTCAGCCAAGAAGACAACTTCTTATCCAAGATCTTGACCAAATCACTACAAAAGGCTGTCCAAGAGAGAATAGAACTAAGAGCGGATTGGAGAAGAAGTCAAAGAAAAATATGAACAAAAATTTTACTAACAAATTTTTTGAACAAAACCAAAAAAGACCTACAAAAAGATAAAGAAATGTTTTCCATCAAATAGCAGAAGTAGTCCAACAAACAATTGAAAGCACTATACCATCTGCCGATCTATTTTTGGATGAGTTTGATGGTTATGTATGCAGTCAACTAATATAAGAGAGAGCATAATTTATCCTAATTTTTCTATAATCTTATATAATTTTATGATGTCCATAAAAATTTATAACATCATGTATTCGACATATGATTTACTACTGATAAAATTATAATATATTGTTTTAACATATGATTTCAGAATTAAGTTATGGCATCCAAGACTAACAAATAAAAAAGATGATAAATATATGTAAAATAAAATTATGACACCCTTTCACAGAAATTATGACATCCCTTCATAGAAATTATGATATCCTATAAAAAATGCTAAACTAAAGTTGTTAACCCCTCTTTCTAGATCTTCCTATCATTCTTTACCTATATCATGATTTTAGGATGTCATAATACAGCATGAAGAAAAAAAATGATGAATATATATAGAAATAGAATTATGACATCTCTTCTTAAAAATTATGACATCTCTTTATACAAATTGACACTCCTGCAGAAAATGCTAAACTAAAGTTGTTAATCTCTTTTTTTATCTTCGTATGATCCTTTGCCAATATCATGACTCTCAGGATGTCATAATATCATATGGAGAAAAAAAGATGATGAATATATGCAGAAACAAAATTATGACATCCCTTCACAGAAATTATGACACCCTGCAAAAAATGCTAAACTGAAGTTATTAACCCTCCTTCCAGATCTTTCTATCATTTTTTGTCTATATTATGACTCCTAAAATGTCATAATATGGCATGAAAGAAAAAAAGATGATGAATATATGTAGAAATAGAATTATGACATCTCTTCTTAGAAATTATGACACCCCTTCATAGAAATTACGACACCCTGTAAAAGTGCTAAACTGAAATTGTTAACCTCTCATTTCAGGTCTTCTTATCATCTTTTGCCTATATCATGACTCCCAAGATGTCATCAGATGGCATGGAGAAAAAAAGATGATGAATATATGGAGAAACAGAATTATGACACTTCTTCATAGAAATTATGACACTCCTGCAGAAAGTGTTAAACTAAAATTGTTAATCCCTCCTTCCAGATCTTTCTATCATCTTTTGCCTATATTATAACTCTCAAGATGTCATAATATGGTATGAAGGAAAAAATATGATAAACATATGAAGAAACAGAATTATGACATCTCTTCTTAGAAATTATGAACTTCTTAAGAAATTATGACACCCCTGCAAAAAATACTAAATTGAAGTTGTTAACCTCTCCTTCCAGATCTTCCTATCATCATTTGCCTATATCATGAATCATAATACGGTATTGAGAAAAAAGATGATGAATATATATGAAAATAAATTATGATATTTTTTCTTAGAAATCATGACACTCTTTCATAGAAATTATGACATCCATGTAGAAAGTGCTAAATTGAAGTTGTTAACCCCTCTTTTTAGATTTTCGATCATCTTTTGCCTATATCATGACTCCCAGGATGTCATAATATGTATGGAAGAAAAAAGATGATGAATACATACGCAACAGAATTATGACACCTTCTTAAAATTATGACACCCTTCACAGAAATTATGACACTCCTGAGAAAGTGCTAAACTGAAGTTGTTAACCCCTCCCTTCAGATCTTCCTATCATCCTTTGCCTATATCATGACTCCCAGATATCATAATACAACATGGAGGAAAAAAATGATGAATATATGAGGAAACAAATTATGATACTCTTAGAAATTATGACACTCCATAAAAATTATGATACTCTTGCAGAAAGTGCTAAACTAAAGTTGTTATCCCCTTTTCTAGATCTTCTTATCATCCTTTGTCTATATCATGACTCCAAGATGTCATAATACAACATAAAGAAAAAAAGATGATGAATATATGGAAAATAAAATTATGACATCTCTTCTTAGAAATTATGATATTCCTTCACAAAAATTATGATACTCCTATAGAAAATCTAAACTGAAGTTGTTAACTCTCCTTCTAGATCTTCTTATCATTCTTTGCCTATATCATGACTCCCAGATGTCATAATACGCATAGAGAAAAAAAATGATGAATATATGTAGAAACAGAATTATGACACTCGTTCTTAGAATTTATGACATCTATTCATAAAAATTATGATATATCTACTGAAAGTGCTAAACTGAAGTTGTTAACCCTTCCTTCAGATCTTTCTATCATTCTTTACCTATATCATGACTCTCAGGATGTCATAATATGGTATGGATTAAAAAAATGATGAATATATGGAGAAACAAATTATGACATCCTTCTTAGAAATTATGATATTTCTTCATAGAAATTATGACATCCCTACAGAAAGTGCTAAACTAAAGTTGTTAACCCTTATTTCAGGTCTTCCTATCATCTCTTGCCTATATCATGACTCTTATGATGTCATAATATGAGTGGAGGAAAGAAGATGATGAATATATGAGAAAATAGAATTATGACATCTCTTCTTAAAAATTATGATACCCATTCATAGAAATTATGACACCCCTATAAAAATGCTAAACTGAAGTTGTTAATCTCTCTTTTCAGGTCTTCTTATCATTCTTTGCTTATATCATAACTCTCGAATGTCATAATACAGTATGGAGGAAAAAAGATGATGAATATATGCGAAAACAGAATTATAACATCCTTCTTAGAAATTATGACACCCGTTCATAGAAATTATGACATTCCTGTAGAAAATACTAAACTCAAGTTGTTAACCCCTCCTTTCAGGTATTCCTATCATCTTTTTCCTATATCATGACTCCTAAGATGTCATAATACGGTACGGAGGAAAAAAGATATGAATATATGGGAAAACAGAATTATGACACCTTTTCTTAAAATTATAACACTCCTTCACAGAAATTATGACACCTCTATAAAAATTGCTAAACTAAAGTTGTTAACTCCTCCTTTCAGATCTTTCTATCATCCTTTATCTATATCATAACCTCAGGATGTCATAATACGCACAGAGGAAAAAAGATAATGAATATATGGAAAAATAATTATGACACCTCTTCTTAGAAATTATGACACTCTTTCATAGAAATTATGATATCCCTATAGAAAATACTAAACTGAAGTTGTTAACCTCTCTTTCCAGATCTTCCTATCATCCATTTAAAAGTTTATGACATTATGATATTTCTGTATAATATTATGACATCCATTCAGAAATTTATGGTATTTAGGCACAGAATTTAACATCATTTTATCTTTGAAAAACTGCACAAATTGAAATAAATAAAGAGTATATCGAAGGGATAACATCTGTTGAATTATAGATTTCTGATCCAATTACAAAAATCAAAGAACTAAAAGAAAATGTCATAATAGATATTTAGTATTTTTATCCTAATTTTTAAAAACTCCTTCTATCTTCTGATTGAGGCCCTTCTTCAAGATTCTTGCTCCAAGCAGTCGCTGGTATTGACTGATATCATTGTGTGAAGTCCCAATGGTCTGACTTATCCTTGCAAGCAAGATAATACATGTATTTTAAACAATACAGGCCACAATCTAGTGATCCAGCTGGCTGAGAAGGGCATTCAACATTTTCCACCATATCCCACTTTTTCACTTCTTCGTTATCACAGAAGATATGGAATATTGGACGATAATTTTTGTCACTTTTTAGCACTGTCATAAGTTACTTAACCTAGTCACATCTTGAATACCAGAAGTGTTAACTTGACCTCAGTTAGTCATATTTTAGATAATGGATAGAGGAAAAGTTTTGATATGGAGGATCAAAATATTCAATTTGTGCTTGGGTGTCATAATTTATATGAATGAATGTTATAATTATGTGAGGGGATATCATAAGTCTAATTCTCATATTTTCATGTCAAATTTCGTCATACCATATTATGATATTCTGGTAGTTATATTTTAGTCAACGGATGTTGGAAAGTCTTAATAGGAGAATGAAAACTTTCAATTTTTCTTTTTATGTCGGGTGTCATAAATTTTTGAAGAGATGACATAATTTTGTGAAGGGATGTCATAAGTCTAAATCTCATATTTTCAAAAATTTTTTATCTCCTAGCCGTATTATACTCTTTGGATGTCATATTTATAACAATAGATAGTTGAATAGTCCTGATACGAAAGATCAAAACCTTCATTTTTTTATTTTGTGCCGAGGTATTCATATTTCTCATAGCTCAAGTTATTTTAGAGCCATATTATCATATTCTGGATGTCATATTTTAGCCAATGGATAGTGAAAAAGTTTTGGTATGGAAGATCAAAACTGATAACTTTTTGTTTTGCTCCTGGGTGTCATAATTTTTAAAAGGGTGTCATAAACTTTATGAAGAAGTACCATAAATCTAATTCTCATATTTTTAAGTCAAGTTGTTGCCGTGCCATATTATGATATCTTGGGAGTTATATTTTAGCCAACGGATGATGGGAAGTGCTGATAAGAGAACCAAAACCTTCAGTTTTTCTTTTTGTGCCAGGTGTAATAAATTTTTGAAGTGGTGTCTTATTTTTATGAAGGGGTGTTATAAGTTTAAATCTCATATTTTTAGAGATTTTTTATCTCCTGACCATATTATTACTCTCTGGGTGCAATATTTTAGCCAATGCATTGTGCAATTATTAATATCCTCTAGAGAAAATATCACCTAACGTATTAACATCGATGTTATTGATCTTGTACAGAGATTTCTATAGATGATGTTGAAATTATAAATCTAAAAAATATCCAACAAGATTAGTTGGATGGGGGTTGCTGGTGTTATTCAAAAGAATGCACCTTCTCCTACTACCCCAAATACAGACAATGATTATGTTGATCCTCACATTGGAATGGAGTTCAATTTAGCAAATAATGTGTACAATTTCTACAATGAATGTGCAAGAAGAGTTGGTTTTGAAATCACAACCATGTATAATAGGTCCAACAACAAGAAAGAAATATATTTAAGTACCTAACGTGTTGAAGGGAAGGAAAATCTAGGAAAGCAAGAAATTCCATGAATCCTAGGGACATTGGAAAAATTGATTGTAAGGCATCGATAAAAGCAAGACTAAATTCTAAAATAGTAACTGGACATTGGATGATGTTTTTCTAGAATATAACCATGAGTTATGCATACCAACCATCGATTATCTACGATCCCATCGAAAGATAACACATCAGAAAAGGTAGAGATTAGCAATATGCATATCGTGAATATATCTACAACTTAAATATACTCTGCCATGGCAAGAAGGAAAGGAGGTAGAAGGCAATTGAATTTCACAAAGAAGGATGCTCATAATTTCATCTGTCAGAAATGTCATAATCAGCTAAAAGAAGGAGATGCATAGTCGATAGTAATCCACTTCACACAGATGCAAGCTAAAAATGTAAATTTCTTTTATACTTTGGACCTGAATGACAATGGGTAGCTCAGGACTGTCTTCTAGATGCATCCAAGGTCAAGAATGTTAAGCACTTACTTTGATGATGTACTGACTTTTGACACTACTTATCTGACAAATATATATCAAATGCCATTCTGTCCATTTGTTGGAGTTAACCATCATGGACAGTCCATCTTTCTTGGTTATAATTGTTGTCAGATGAGAGGACTAAAACATTTAAGTGGATATTCCAATCATGGGTGGATGAAAATCGGGGTCAACCACCTAATGCCATCATAACCAACCAAGCTAAGACAATCAAGGTTGCTATCAAGGAGGTTTTTCTCAATATACGGCACCAATTTTGTTTGTGGTGTATATTGAAGAAGATCTCTAAAAGATCGGCCACATATGCACTGTCAATCCCAAATTTATGTTTGAGTTTGATGAAGTGATATATGACACAGTTATCACACAGGCTTTTGAGGAAAGGTGGGTACAACTCATGGAGAAATATGAAGAATGCAAGGCTATAGATTGGTTAAATGACCTTTATGAATGTCGGGATAAATAAATTCCAGTTTACCTTAAGGATATATTCTTCATAGGTTTCTATGACATTATGTTTGATTTACGTGCATGTTTATAAATTTGAGCATATGGGATATTTAATGCTTCTCTTTTTTCTTTTATAATCCTGTACAGGCATGTCATCTTCACAGAGGAGCGAGAGCTTCAATTACTTCTTTGATGGGTTTATAAATTTGAAGACTATACTCAAAAAATTCATTGATATGTATGAAAATATCTTGAAAAAAGATATGAAGCAAAAAATGAAAAAAATAATAAATCATTGCAAACGAATGCTTTTCTAAAGACGTCCTCATCATTTGAGAGGTAAGAAGCAACCAAATATGCAAGGTGCATATTCAAAAGATTTCAGAATAAGGTCCTTGAAATGGCTACATCAAATGCAAAATTAATTGAAGAAGTTGATAACTATGCTATATATTCCGTAAAGTTATTTGAGAGGATTGAAGTTGATAGAATAAGCAAGAAGATTATAAAAAATTATATTATTTCATACGACAACTATTTGGAAGAGGTCAAATGCCAGTGCCAATCCTTTCAATTCAGTGGATACTTATATAGGCATGTCTTATTAGTCCTTCATCAAAGCGAAGTGTTTCATATTCTAGATAAATATTTTTTTTGAAGAGATGGTGCAAGGATATGAATACCAATTCGATCATTTCGATTGTAATATTCAATTTTCTGATAAAAGCACAAAAAATCACAGTATGCACTCACATTATGCAGATTAAGATATTTTAATTTATTTTTTTGAAATCCTGTTAAATATCATAAAATCCTATTACAAATGTGACATTCTATTGATTGTAAATATGGTTTGATGAGTTATTAGATGATGAAGCTTGCAGAAGTAGCCTCCATGTCCGAAGTTGCATTTAACTTAGTGATGGATGATCTAACACCATTATTCAGAAGAGCAATGGATGTCAATTATGTAGCTCAGCCAAGAAGACAGCTTCTTATCCAAGATCTTGACCAAATCACTATGAAAAGCTGTCCAAGAGAGAATAGAACTAAGAGCGGATTGAGAAGAAGTCAAAGAAAAATATGAACAAAATTCTACTGACAATTTTTTTGAATAAAACCAAAAAAGACCTACAAAAAGATTAAAAAATATATTTTCATCAAATAGCAAAAGTAGTCCAACAAACAATTGAAAGCACTATACCATCTGCCGATCTATTTTTGGATGAGTTTGATGGTTATGTATACAATCAACTAATATAAGAGAGAGCATAATTTCTCCTAATTTTTTTATAATCTTATATAATTTTATGATGTCCACAAAAATTTATAACATCATATATTCGACATATGATTTACTACAATAAAATTATAATATATTGTTCTAACATATGATTTCAAGAATCAAGTTATGGCATCCAAGACTAACAAAAAAAAGATGATAAATATATATGAAAACAGAATTATGATACCCCTTCATAGAAATTATAACATTCCTTCATAGAAATTATGATACCTCTGTAGAAATACTAACTGAAGTTGTTAACCTTCCTTTTAGATCTTCCTATC
>NC_026005.2:79755412-79786297 GCF_000442705.2 Elaeis guineensis
GCCGGACTTCACCTTTAACTTTGATTGCAGCAAGCTCCGCCCCCACCCCCCCCGCATCCTCGCCCGGGCTCCTACGGAGCCGGCTCCTACGAGAGCCGGGCTCCTACGGGCCAGGCTCCTACGGGAGCCGGGCTCCACCGCCGACCTCAGAACAGCTCCGCCCGGACTCCCACGGGAGCCGGGCTCTACCACCGACAGCAGCACAGCTTCGCCCGGACTCCTACAGGAGCCGGGCTTCGTCCTCAGCATCAACCGCTGGCAAGCCCCGTCCGGACTCCTACGAGAGCCGGACTTCGCCTTTAATTCTAAACTGCAGGAGGACTTCGCCCGTACCCTTATGGGAGCCGGGCTTCACCCTCAACGCCAACAGTTGCAGCCGCAAGCAGACTTCGCCCGGACTCCTACGGGAGCTGGGCTCCTCCTCAACAACGGCTGCGGAGGACTCCGCCCGGACTCCTACGGGAGCCGGGTTCCGCCTTGATATCAACAGCAGCTCAGCTCCGCCGAACTCCTACGGGAGCGGGTTTCGCCTTCGATATCAACAGCAGCTCCGCTCCGCCCGGACTCCTACGGGAGCCGGGCTCCGCCCTCAGTATCACTGCTGGTAAGCTCCGTCCGGACTCCTACGGAGGCGGACTTCATCTTTAACTTTGATTGCAGAATGCTCCGCCCGGACTCTACGGGAGCCGGGTTCCGCTTTCAGTATCCACTGCAGGTAAGCTCCGTCCGGACTCCTACGGGAGCCGGACTCCACCTACGACCCCAACCGAAAGGAGGACCCTTCCCGGACTTCTACAGAAGCGGACTCCGACCGCTGTCGAACCTCGATCAACAGATCCGCGCCCCTTGGCAGATCACAATAACAACCATGATCCTGTTCCACTTCCTGTAGCGGGTTTCGCGCGGCTCCATTACTCTCTGACAGGCTGTGTCAACGGCCACGATTCTGCTCCGCTCCCTGCGGCAGGTGCTGCACGATCCCACTACTCGCTGACAACTAGCGGCAACGGACGCCGCCCCACTACCTGCAACAGGCCCTACGTGGCAGGCTATGACAATAGCCACGGGTCTACCCCACTACCTTTCGCCATAAATTCCCTGACTATGGGCGGCCCACTACCAGACGGTTACAAACATCGCCATCAATCTGTTGCCTTTCCGCCTATAAAAGGGGGACTCAGATACGTTATTCTTTAAGCTCATTTTTTATCCCAAAACTCTGCTAAATTCTTCGTTCGAGCACTCTATTCTTGTTGAGGCAGAGAACTGACTTGAGCGTCGGAGGGTCTTGCCGGAGCAACCCCACCTCCGATTTAGACTTCCCTTGCAGGTCCCGGCGGCGACCGCGGCTTCCCGACTCCAGCTTCTCCGGCGCAGGCAGATTTTTGCACCAACAAATGTGAAAGGAATGTTTCTTTTCCTTTTTCTCATTTTGATATCAAAGCAAGAATGAAACCATTTGAATAAGAATTAAAAGAAAAAAAATTGGAGTATTTTATAAAATCAAAAATGAATGTATCGAGTCATTTTGATATCAATGTAAAAATAAAATTATCAGAGCACTCAAGAAAAATAGATGTATCAGAGAAATTTTTTAAAAAGTATCAAAATGAAGATAAAAATAGATGTATCAGAGTAAAAAATGGGCGTATCAGAGGTGTATCTGTGCAAAATACTGTATCAGAGCAAAAATTAAAAAAAAAAAGATTTAAAAAGTGCAGATAGACAATATACTACTTTCTTCTCCTTTTTGACATCATCAAAAAATAAACTAAAGGGAGTAAGATTTTTCATGGTTGTATATCAGGTATCAAAGTAATAGTGCAGTCATCCAAATATAACAGTCATTCATTCATTTATTCATCCAAAAAAAAGAAGTGAGCTATATAAAATGATAATAATAGCCTCATTTATTAATTACAATAAAAAGAGAGATTACAAGAGTCATAATATATATCCATGAGCATAAAGCTCTCATACATTCAACTACTAAAATAAAATATAACAACTAAATAACTTAAAAAGTCTGGTACAAAATGATCAGGTCAATGAGAATGGGCATCGAGCTCAAGATCAAGATAGGTGAAATAAAATCAACCTCATCCTCGACTGAAGGGTCTGGTCCGAGAGGAAGATGTCAGAGGATGAAATGCAATAGACTGGACAAAGGCTGGCTCACTGGATGGGAGGGCCTAGACAGAAGCTGAGTCCTAATGGCATCAAACTGGGATAGGACCCCCTTCACTAAAACTTGGAGCCCATCAAGATCAGAAGATACAAAGTCTCTGGATTCCCTGATGTCTGCTCTAATCAGCTCAAGAGCAGAATGAAGCTGGCTGTGGAGTCTCTCTATCTCTCAAGTCAAATCAGCCAATTGAGGTGAAGAGGTGGTCGATGTGCTAGCTTTTGCCAATAGAAAATCAAAAATCCGTCTGATCTCCCTCTCAATATCAAAAATCCTGTCACTGAATCTGAGTAGGGAGCTCTCCATACTTTTCAGTCTAGTACTCAGATCAGATAAGAGCTCCATCAATGAAGAAATATGTGGCATGATAGAGAAGTCCGAGGAAAGATCAGAGAAAGAACTCGACGGAGGCTGACAATACTGCTGCTGCTGCACCTGCTGGAGAATCTGCTCCTGATACTGCGGAAGTGGTGAAGCTGCTGAAGAACCTGATCCTGAAATTGTTGCTGCTGAACAGATAGAATCTCTACCACTCTCTCAGCCAACAGTCCCATATCCTCACCCCCCAAACTAAAAGATGGCACGGTATGGCTCGATGGGGGTACTCTGACTGAGGGTCCTGCTTAGGCTCCGATACAGGTGATCAACTGGACTCTGCCTGGGCACAGGTGAAGATGGACTCTTTCCCTCAGCATGCTCCTCTTTCTCATCATCCTCCTCCTCAACTGCAGCTGCATGATCCTTGGCCCAATGGCCATCTACTCTGACAAACCTCATGCACCGAAAGGAGTGGTTGTTGTAGGTGTCGATGTATGACAATCTATAAACAATCTCTCTCTCAAAACTCACTCTAGACTCCCTAAAAATCACTGTGAGAGCCATGCCATATGGCAAGGGAGCCTTGGATCTGTTCAAGGCTTCCCTCATGGCATCGATCATCAGGAAAGATAGGTTCAAGAGAGTCTCAAAAACAACATGATGCATTAAACAGATATCCCTACCAATCATCAAATCATATCTTTCCCCTCTAGAGAAGAAAATTCTAGACACCATGTGGTGGAGCAATCTCATCTCCACATTCAGATTCTTGGCCTTAATTTTAGAAATCCCTCTATATCTTCTCTTCCAAGGATAGTCCTAGATCCAATTTTCTTTTTAGATAGTTCATCTAGGCAACTACCCTCAAAAGGCATCTGAAGAAGTCTACCTAGCCTAGGTGCATTCAAAATAATTTGGACTCCCTTCACAGTAAATCTCAAAATACCATCAGAGAAGACTAAATTTGAGTAAAATTCTTTAACAAGATCAATATAAACCGGCTCAGATAAATTGAGGAAAAATCTCCATCCATGATTAATTAATTTCTCTTCAATGAAAAACCATCACTCTTCAAAAATTGAAAATCTATATTTCTATCCAAGGCTACTTTTCTTGTAGATAGAGGGATCTTACTTGGTGTAACCAGTGGAGAAGCTTGGGTTGGTGCTTAAGCTGCCTTCTTCCTCCGTTCCTCGGCCTCCAAAGACCTTACAGATTTTCTTCTCTGTGATAATCTCATTTTGGGGGCCATTGTCCCAAGGAGAGGAGGAAAATCAGTCAAGAGGATAGAGAGGGATGAGAGATGGAAGAAAATGAAGATGAGAAGAGGGTTTAGGAGAGTTTCTCATGAATTTTGCAGGTTAGGGTTTGAAATTTGGTGGAGATCAAGAGGATAAGTCATGAGAGAGAGAGAGAGAGAGCTTAAGGGTTTGAGATGAAAATCCAAAGTTTTGAGGTCAGTGGAGATCTAGAAGGAGATTTTTAGGTTTGGGACGAGAGGGAGAGGAAGGATTTTGGGTTTTGAGACGCCCCAAATAGCTTTTAAATAGAATTGGAAATGGGTTGGCTCAAGGGAGAAGAACCAGACCTGTTCAAATGGGACGCTCCATCTAAGATTGCATCAAGCGATTAAAAAAATACTTAAAAATAATAAAAAAATTAAAAGAAAAAATTTAAAATAGGTCATATCGAGTTGAGATGATCATGAGGAGTCTAGATAAATTTTGATATGATTTTTGATTGAGTATTTCAATGAAAAAAATTCGAGAAGATATCTGAATAGCACTGATAATTTTTAATTATCTTAAAAAATCTAAAAAAAAAGGGATAGATGGCTTCCAAAATTAGGATAATGTAGTCAAAAAAATTTTTAAAAAATTTTGAGAGTGAAATTATGATTGAAGTTAAGCAGAAGGATCTAAGATATTCAATTTCCTTCTAATTTCACAAATTTATTTTTATTTAGTACTTTGATAAAAATATCAGCTAGTTGTTTTTCAATATTTATGTATTCAAATGTTATATCATTATTTTGAACATGTTCTCTTCTGAAATGATGTCTAATTTAATGTGTTTTGACCTAGAATGTTGAATAAGATTTTTGATCAAATTGATGGGACTAGTATTATCACATCTTATGGAGATATTTTTAAGTTCAACACCAAAATCTGTGAGTTGCTGCTTCATCTACAGAATTTGAGCACAGCAACTTCTGACTGCAATGTATTCGATCTTGACCATAGATAATACTATTGAATTTTACTTCTTGCTAAATGAAGAGATTAAGTTCACTCCTAAAAATTGACAAGTTCACTAGTACTTTTTCTATCTAGTTTACATCCAACAAGTCTGCATCTGAGTAACCTATTAAGTCCATAGAAGATTATTTTGAGAACCAAAGTCCTAGATTTTGTGTTTCCTTTAAGTATCTAAAAATTTTCTTAATAGTATTTAAGTGAGATTCCTTAGGATTTGACTGATATCTAGCACACATGCATATACTGAACATTATATCAGGTCTACTAGTAGTAAGATATAATAAAGAGCCTATCATACATCTATAGAGCTTTGAATTAATATTTTTACTATGTTCATCTTTTTGTAATTTACAGGAAGGGGTATAGGTGTACTTATAATTTTTGAGCTCTCCATTCCAAATTTCTTTAATATTTCTTGTGTACTTACTTTGGATGATGGAGATCTCCTCCTTCATTTGCTTAATCTAGAGTCTGAGAAAAAAATGAGTTCTCCCATCATGCTCATCTCAAACTCTTCCTGCATGAGCTTGGCAAACTCTTGATACAAATCTTCACTAGTAGACCCAAATATAATGTCATCAACATATATCTGTATAACTAAATTTTTTTTATCTTTTCTTTTTATAAATAGAGTTGTATCAATTTTTCTTTTAAAAATTATTTTCTAATAAGAACTTACTTAATCTTTCATACCAGACCCTAGGAGCTTGTTTTAAACCTATAAAGCTTTGTTTAACTTAAATATATGATCTAAAAATTTATGACTTTCAAAATCTGGAGTTGTTCTACATATACTTCTTCAGCAATATAATCATTTAGAAAAATACTTTTAACATCCATTTAAAATAATTTAAAGTTCATAAAATAAGCAAAAGCAAGTAGCATTCTTATTGTTTCTAGTCTAGCAACAGGAGCAAATATTTCATCAAAATCAATTTTTCTTGTTTATTGTATCCTTTAGCAACTAATCTTGCTTTATTTCTTATTATATTCCATCTTCATCTAATTTATTCGTATATACCCATTTAGTTCTTATTATGGGATGATTTTTAGGTCTAGTAACTAGTGTCCATACATTATTTCTTTCAAATTGATTTAACTCTTCTTGTATGGTAATTATCCAGTTATGATCTTTTTCAGCTTCATCTATTGTTTTAGGTTCTAGATGTGAAACAAAAGCTACATAATTACAAACATCTTTAAGAGAGGATCTAGTTCTTACCCCTTGTATCGGATCACCAATTATTAATTCTTTGGAGTGATTGTGGACATACCTCCATTCTCTTGAAAGATTACTGTATCTTGAGATTGTTCTTGAATGTTCTGATCATTGATGCTTTCATGCTAATATTTTTTATCCAATTGATTCTTATTTCGCTCATCTAAGTCATTGATGATGAGTTCTTTCATTCCATCTTCTATGATACTGCATCATCAGCATCCTCTCTCTTTTTGATGGCAGATCATTAGTTTCATCAAAAACTACATGAATTGACTCTTTCACTACTAGTGTTCTTTTATTAAATACTCTAAATACTTTGTTAGAAGTAGAACAACCAAGAAAGATAGCTTCATCAGATTTAGCATCAAATTTACCTAAGCTATCTTTATCATTATTTAAAACAAAGCAGCAGCAACAAAAAATATGAAAATAGCCTATATTAGGTTTTCTACCCTTCCATAATTCATAAGATATTTTTTTTTAAAATTGATCTTATTAAAGCATGATTTAAAATATAACATGCTGTGTTAATTGTTTCTGCTCAAAAGTACTTTGGGAGCTTACTTTTACATAGCATGGTACAAGCTATTTCTTCTAGGATTCTATTTTTTCTCTACAACTTATTTTGTTATGGTGTTCTAGGTGCTGAAAAATTATGATCTATACCTTTTTCATCATAAAATTTTTTAAAATTTTTATTTTTAAATTCAGTCCATGGTCACTATGAATAGAAATAATTGATGAATCTTTTCATTCTAAATCTTTCAACAAAACTTAGAGAATGCTGAAAATACTTCATCCTTAGAAGCTAAAAATAAAACACAAGTGAAACGTAAAAAATTATCAATAATTATAAAATCATATCTTTTACCTCCTAAACTAGTTATTCTTGTAGGACTAAATAAATTCATATGTAAAAATTTAAAGATTTAGAAGTTGAAACAATATTGTTAGATTTAAAGAAAACTCTTATTTGTTTACCTATTTGACATGCATCATAAATTTTATTTTGTCAAAATTAATTTTTGACAAACCAAAAATCAAATCTTTTTTAATGATTTTAGAAAGTGTATGCATACTAATATGTGCAAGTCTATAGTGCCAAAGCCAACTAGTCTCATTAATTTTAGCATTCATAGCCACAAGACATTGCATATTTTGTATGGAGAGATTATCCAAATCAACCATGTATATATTGCCATGCCTATGTCCAATGAATTTAGTGCTATCATCAGAGGGACTAGTTACAATACACATAGATGATTCAAAAATCACTTTATAACTTTATCACATAATTGACTAATACTTAAAGATTATGCTTGAGACCATCTACAAGTAATACATTTTCAATACAAGAGGAGGGAGTGATATCAATATTACCAATGCTGATGATCTTTCCTTTGTCATTATCTCCAAAGATGACCATCCCTCTATTTTTAGCTTTCAATGTGATGAATTGAGATTCATCACCTGTCATGTATCTTGAGCACCCACTATCAAGATACCACTTTCATTTTGTCGCTTGGGATGCAAGACACATCTGCACACATAAAGTCAAGTTTTGACTTTAGGTACCCAAGCTAACTTGGGTCCTTTAGGTTAGTCACAATGGTTCCTTTTGGAACCTATATTTTCTTAATATTTCTATCAACAAATTTATTTGATATAAGCTTTATGTCCTACTTTACCGTATTTAAAATAAGTAATATTTAGTAATTTACTCATGGATGCATTAACAAAAATATTTTTTAAAAACTTTTATTTTTAAGAGTGTTATAGTCAAGTCTGACTTTATCATATACAGCTTTTTGACTATCAATAATTATTTGATGTTTGTTTGAACTTAATATAAATCTATCAACTATAGGTTTCAACTTGGTTACCTCTTCCTTTAGATTTTGATTTTTTTTTACAAAATTTTATTTAGGCTTGAAATTTCATCTTTTTCTTTTAATAGAGATTGATTTTTTTTTAATTCTTTATTTTTGCTATCAACTTCTTCTTTTTCTTTAGCTAATACTTGATTTCTTAATTTCAAATTTTTATTTTTTATTCTTAATTTTCTTAGATCATCCAAAAGTTCATGAAAAGCTTCTTGTAGTTCATTATAAGAGAATTTATTTTAAGTTTTAGAGGTTACCTCATTTTCATGTGCTCTAAGGTACAGGTTGGTTTTTTCATGAGATTCTTCATCTGTGGTGAGTCATCACTGTTACTCCATACATCCATCATAGTCTTTTTTTTTTAACTTTTTTTGACCTTTCTTGAGCTAGGTACATTCTAATCTGAAGTGGCCCAGCTTCTTGCACTCATAACAGATGATGGGTTGTTCTTTTTCTTTTTATTTACTTGGCTCCTCCTTAGCTGGTGGTCTTCTCTTGGTCCCTTGTCTCCTTCTCTTCATGAAAATTTGAATTTTCTGATGATTAAGGCCAAATCCTCATCTTTTTGCCGTTCTCTATTTTTCAGTATCTTCTTCTTTTTGAGTTGTCGACTTGAGAGCGATAGTCTTTTTTTTTTTATCTCCTCCTCAGAGTGTTGCTTCATGATCATCTCATGAGTCATGAGAGATCCAAGTAGCTCCTTCAATGGTAGAATATTTAAATCCTTGACTTTTTAGATTGCAGTGATCTTTGCCTCCCACGATCTTAGTAAAGATTGAGCATTTTTTCACAAGATCACTGTTAGAATAATATTTGCCAAGACTTTTCAAACTATTTATATGTCAGTGAAATGGGTGAACATTTGAGTTATTTACTCTTCAAGTTTCATTTCAAACAGTTCATAGTTGTGCACAAGCATATTGATCTTAGATTCTTTTACTTGGTTTGTGCCTTTATGTGTGACTTCTAACCTATCCCAAATTTTTTTAGCTGAATTGAAAGTGAAAATATGATTAAATTCTTTTACATCTAAAGCACAATATAAAATATTCATGGCTTTAGTATTGAGCTGAGCCATTTTTTATCAAATTCATTCCATTCATCTTCCGGCTTAGGGAGAGACACACCATCAATCAATTTAGTGGGTGTGTGTGGTCTATTTACTATGATACTCCATATATCATAGTCAAGTGCTTGAATAAAAATTTTTATCTGAGCTTTTCAATAGGTGTAATTTGACCCATTGAAAATGGAGGTCGTTTATGGATTGCCCCTCGGCTAGGGACGTGCCAATTTGGGCTGCCATAGACCTTTGGCTCTTGATGGTTAAATCAAGCAAGGGCTAAGCATCGAGCTCTGATACACTTATTGTCTAGATATGGAGCCCAAGAGGAGGGGTTAATTGGATCTTTTTAAAATTTTAAGATTAGTGCACTAAAAGTAATGTGCTAAAGTATTGAATGGAGTGAGTTGATTTGCAATGAAAATGAAATCAAATACAAATGATAGGTATGCAAGTATAAAGCACAAAAAAAAAGAGATACAAGCACAATAAATACAGAATTTATAGTGGTTCGGTATCAATCTTGCACCTACATCCACTCCCAAGTCTCTATTTGAGAATTCAATCCACTAAAAGGATTTCAATAAATATAACACATCGGACAATCCCACCCTTACTATCCAAGCAAGAAACTTATTTTTTGGATATAAGCCAATCCTCAACAATCTGAACCTGATCAATCCAATTGAGTTTTGGAACCCCCAAAGCTCAAAAATCCAAGTACAATGTGAGTAAAACAGAGTACAAAAATTTCAGTACAAAATCCTCTTAAATAAACAAATAAATGTAATAGAAATACAATACTTAAGAGAAAGAGAAGCTTTTGCTGAATACCCTTAATGAATTCCATACTTGATTGTAGCTGGAGAGTGGTTGGTGAGTTGATTGAATGCTTCTTTTCCTCTCTTTTAGGAATTTTTAAATTTTTCTCGGATGTGAGCTTTCAATCCTTTCAAAACTTATGATTTTTTACTTCAAGAGTATTTATAATATCATTTACACTTAAAAATATTTTAGTATTGATTTAAACCATTGGAGAGCATTTAATGTGCATTAAATGCATCAAAAATAGACTGAAAATAGTCGTTATACGTGCTCGTAGGAATGAGATGTCTCACTGGCAATGGGATTCCCATGGGGTGCCCTAATTGACTAGATAGAAAGTTCAACTTTCTATTTTGGTTTTAGGATCTCAAGGATCATCCCAGGTGGGTCATTCCACTACATGGGTCGTCCCATATGGGTCATCCCACTGCATGCCATGAGACAAAATGAAGCATGCCGGCTATCGAATGAAAGGAGATGACCCAGATGGGTGGCTCTATTTTATACCAATCAATTTTTTATACATTTAAGGTTGAAATTTATCAGAATACTTTCAAATGCTCTCAAATGGCTTCAAATCAATTGGACACTCTCAAAAGGCTTTGAAAACTTCTCCAACTTACAAAAATTTCAATTGCACATTGATGAGGCTTTTCAAATTCAATCTTTTGGACTATCTAAAACATCACAAAAATATTTTTTAAAGATAAAAAACTCATTAGTAGTCTTCTCAAATAATTTATGATCATCAAAATCAATTCTTAGAGCAAGAAAGCTACTTCTGCAAGCTTCATCATCCAATAACTCATCAAAGCATATCTACAATCAATAGAACATCACATTTGTAATAGGATTTTATGATATTTAATAGGGTTTCATAAAAATAAATTAGAACATCTTAATCTACATAATGTGAGTGCATACTGTGATTTTTTTGTACTTTTATCAAAAATTGAATATTGCAGTCGAAATGATCGAATTGGTATTTCATATCCTTGCACCATCTCTTCAAAAAGTACTTATCTGGAATATGAAATACTTCACTTTAATGAAGGACTAATAAGGCATGCCTATATAAGTATCCACTGAATTGAAAGGATCAAACTGGCATTTGACCTCTTCCAAATAGTTATCGTATGAAATAATATAATTTTTATAATCTCTTGCTTATTCTATCAACTTCAATCCTCTCAAATAATTTTACAGAATATACAGCACAGTTGTCAACTTCTTCAATTAATTTTGCATTTGATGCAGCCATTTCATGGACCTTATTCTGAAATTTTTTGAATATACACCTTATATATTTGGCTACTTCTTGCCTCTCAAAAGATGAGGATGTCTTTATAAAAGCATTCATTTGCAATGATTATTATCTTGCTCATTTTGCTTCATATCTTTTTTCAAGATATCTTCATACCTATCGATGAATTTTTTGAGTATGTCTTCAAATTTACAAACCCATCAAAGAAGTTATTGAAGCTCTCGCTCCTCTATAAAGACGACATGCCTGTACAGGATTATAAAGAAAAAAAGAGAAGTATTAAATATCCCCATATGCTTAAAATTTATAAACATGCACATAAATCAAACATAATGTCATAGAAACCTACGAAGAATGTATCCTTAAGGTAAATGAAATTTATTTATCCAACATTCATAAAGATCATTTAACCAATCTATAGCCTTGCATTCTTCATATGTCTCCATGAGTTGTGCCCACCTTTCCTCAAAAGCCTATGTGATAACTGTGTCATATATCACTTCATCAAACTCAAACATAAATTTGGGATTGGCAGTGCATATGTGGTCGATCTTTTTAGGGATCTTCTTCAATATATGCCACAAACAAAATCAGTGCTGTACATTGAGAAAAATCTCTTTGACAGCAACCTTGATTGTCTTAGCTTGGTTGGTTATGATGGCATTGGATGGTTGACCTTGATTTTCATCCACCCATGATTGGAATATCCACTTAAATGTTTTAGTCCTATCATCTGACAACAATTTACAATCAAGCAAGGTGGACTGTCCATGATGGTTAACTCCAACAAATGGACAGAATGGCATTTGATATATATTTGTCAGATAAGTTGTGTCAAAAGTCAGTACATCACCAAAGTAAGTGCTTAACATTCTTGACCTTGGATGCATCTAGAAGATAGTCCTAAGCTATCCATTGTCATTCAGGTCCAAAGTATAAAAGAAATTTATATTTTTAACTTGCATCTGTGTGAAGTGCATTACCATCGACTATGCATCTCCTTCTTTTAGCTGACTATGACATTCCCGACAGATGAAATTATGAGCATCTTTCTCTGTAAAATTCAATTGCCTTCTACCTCTTTTTCTTCTTGCCATGGCAGAGTATATTTAAATTGTGGATATATTCACGGCATGCATATTGCTAATCTCTGCCTTTTCTGACGTGTTGATCTTTTGATGGGATTGTAGATAATCGATAGTTGATATGTAAACTCATGATTTTGTTTTAGAAAAACATCATCCAATGTCCACTTACCATTTTTAGAATTTAGTCTTGCTTTTATCGATGCCTTACAATCAATTTTTCCAATGTCCTTAGGATTCATGGAATTTCCTGTTTTCCTAGATTTTCCTTTCCTTCAACATGCTAGGTACTTGAAGTATATTTTTTCTTGTTGTTGGACCTATTATACATGGTTGTGATTTCAAAACCAACTCTTCTTGCATATGTATTGTAGAAATTGTACACATCATTTGCTAAATTGAACTCTATTCTAATGTGAGGATCAACATAATCATTGTCTGTATTTGGGATAGTAGGAGAAGGTGCATTCTTTTGAATAACACCAGCAACCCCCACCAACTAATCTTGTTGGATATTTTTTAGATCTATAATTTCAACATCATCAGTAGAAATCTCTATACAAGATCAATAACATCGATGTTAATAGTATTAGGTGATATTTTCTCTAGAGGATATTGATAATTGCACAATGATTGGCTAAAATATGGCACCCAGAGAGTGATAATATAGTTAGGAGATAAAAAATCTCTAAAAATATTAGATTTAAACTTATGACACCCCTTCATAAAAATAAGACACCACTTCAGAAATTTATTACACCCTGACACAAAAAGAAAAATTGAAGGTTTTGATTCTCTTATTAGGACTTCCCATCATCCGTTGGCTAAAATATAACTCCCAAGATATCATAATATGGCATGGCACGACAATAACTTAACTTAAAAATATAAGAATTGGATTTATGACACTTCTTCACAAAGTTTATGACACCCTTTTAAAAAATTATGACCCCTAGGAGCAAAATGAAAAATTATCAGTTTTGATCTTTCATGCCATAATTTTTTCACTATCCATTGACTAAAATATGACACCCAGAATATAATAATATGGCTTTGAGATAACTTGAGCTATGAGAAATATGAATACCTTGGTATAAAATGAAAAAATGCAGATTTTGATCCTTCGTATCAGGACTATTCAACTATCTATTGTCATAAATATGACATCCAGAGAGTAATAATATAGCTAGGAGATAAAATTTTTTTGAAAATATGAGATTTAGACTTATGACGTCCCTTTACAAAATTATGATACCTCTTTAGAAATTTATGACATCCCGACATAAAAAGAAAAACTAAAAGTTTTCATTCTCCTATTAGGACTTCCCAACATCCGTTGACTAAAATATTACTACCAGAATATCATAATATGGTGTGACGACAACTTGACATGAAAATATGAGAATTTAACTTATGATATCCTCTCACAGAATTAGGACGTTCATTCACATAAATTATGACACCCAAGCATAAAATCAAAATTGAATGTTTTGATCCTCCATATCAGAACTTTTTCTTTATCTATTATCTAAAATATGACTAACTGAGCTCAAGTTAACACTTCTGATATTCAAGATGTGATTGGGTTAAGTAATTTATGACATTATGAGATATTATATGGTTTCCTAATGCATTAAATTTCTCTAACCATCAAAACAGTTGATGTAATAAAGGATCTACGAACAAAATTGTAAAAAACAATCTACGAAGGGTTATTTACTTCCTATTGGGGATGATATTTTGTCTCGAAGTAGTAGAAAAAATCTTCAATTGCTTACTTCAATCTCAGACCAAAACTGATGGTATATCCAACATCCAAACTATTTTTTAGAGTGAGAAAGAATTTTACTTCAACCTCAAATGCTATCTGCTTCCTTAGATCCGACACCCAGAGCACTTTTTAGAATGAAGAAGAATTTCGCTGGAAGTAGCTTTCAAATGTTTTAGAATGCGCAAAATCCAAGCAATAACATGGTCTCTAGGTATCTTGGCCGGAAGGGTATTTTTGTCCATTCAAAATTTAAAAAAAAAGGCTGATCGAATATTAATGCACGTCATATTGACAATAGATGCCACTCCTCCACTTTTCAAATGAGCATTTAAGAGGGGTCATGTCCCATCCCTATGCGCCAGCTTGGATTTACGTGGACCAATAAGAAGTTGCTGTGCAGGCTAGCTCATATTTTCTACACTGTAGGTAGTGTATAAAGAATTTCTCTCACACCTAAGCCAAACAAAAGGTAGTCAGCCTAAGCCCAACCAATATACGGGCCACTGTCCTCCAAGAAACATTTGATCTAAGAGTATTCTTGGTGCACCACCTGTGTTATAGAAAATTCGACGTGGAGTGCACCATTTTTCACGCTCATTGGCCCGCCTGGGCCGCGCTCCACCACCTGTGGCCGCACCGCCGCCGCTCCACTGCCCACCACCGGCCACCGACAGTCCTTCCCGCCTTGGGTCTCGTGCCGACTTCAAAAGCTCGTATCTTCTCCATCCGAGCTCCGTTTGGAGTGATCTTGGTCTCATTGGACTTCATTTTTCATCGTGGACCTCGTTGTGGGCTTAATGTGAACTGAATCTCGAGGTATCAAATCTAACAATCTCCACCTCGACTCAATATTCGGCCTCCTCCTAACTCCGAGAGCTTATGCATCTCCTTGCTCCTATATCCTGGGGCAATCGCCTGCTGATCATGGATGGCAAATATGGGAGTCGAGCCAGGCCATTCGATCCCATCTCCATCGTATGCTGTGCTCCTCCTGACCTGAGACCTGCTCGGACATTATCCTGCGGTAATAGACCTGCTCACCTTGCGACGTCGCCTCTCGTCCTCCCAAGTCTTCTGTCTCGTGCCCCATCCACCTCCACCTAGCTCCCGCAGCTCTATCTTATACTGGACTCTCCATTAGGTAATTATGTCCTTTACTCCCTTTTTTCCCTTCAGTACAATCCTATCGCCGCGTAGCACCCTCAGGATTTCTCTACCAGCTACCGTCCTGTAGCCTCTCGAATCCAGTCTGCTAAGTGAGATAAGATTTCGCCTAAAATTGGATATGTATCAGACCTCTCCAATCTCCTCACTGCACCATCACGTATCCTCCAACTGACCATCTCGATGCCTTTGATCGCATAGCTCAATCCATCCGGCAGATATATAGTGCCCTCACTGTTCTTCAGGGAGTCAAACTACTCCTCTCTGCAACATACATGATAGGGGCATGCAGAATCTAATATCCACTATTGGGAAGAAGTAGATATTTGTCATATATCTCCAGAACATCTCCATCTGAATCACTGCCGACCGTCGCTATAGCAGCCACGTCCGATTTTTGAGTTGAGGGCAATCTCTGACTAGATGTCCCAACTCCTCACACCAGTAACACCTGATTTTGCTCAAGTCCTTCTTGGACTTGGACCGCCTCGGTCGCGATCTCCTATCACTCCGTCTACCACCTTCTGCTCCTCCAGAAGCCACCAAAGCTGAGCTACCACCACCTGAGCTTGAAGCTGGATTCTCCCTCCTGAGAACCTCATTCTGGAGTATCACCACGGTAATCTCATCCTTCTTGATAGTGCTCTTCCCCACTAGAAGAGCAGTCACCAAGGACTCATACGAAGGTGTAAGCGATGCTAGTAAAATCAGCCCTGGCCTTTTCCTCAACATTCTCACCAACACTGAGGAGGTTGATGAGGATCTTCTGGAAGTGGCTTAGATGCTCCTGCACGCTTTGTCCCTCAGCCATCCGCAGCTGTAAAACTGCCTCCAGAGGAAAAGAGTATTGGTGAGAGACTTTGCCATGTACAACTCTCGAGCTTCGACCACAGCACCGTCGGAGAAGTCTCGCTCAGCACATGGATCACCACCTCATCCGCTAGGTACATGCAGATGGAACTCACCACTGCATCTGTAGCCATTTTCAATCCCGCACTCCATGGTAGTTGGCTTCTCATCGTACAAGAGAGCATCGATCAATCCCTGTTGGATGAGCACATCCTTTACCTCTGCCTGCCACAAGGAGAAATTGCTCTAACATCAAACTTGTTGATCTCCATCTTGATTGATCCTGTCTTCTCCATCTTCAGTCTTGCTCACCACCGCTGCAATCTGTATCCTTGTACTGCCTCGCTCTGATACCACTTGTTGGGTGGATGTCTGGTCAGGACACCACCTTCCAGGATCTTTTCAGTACACACGATGTAGCAGAAGAAAGAAGAAATAAAATAAAAATAATCAAAATATGTGGATCAGCCAAAAAGGGCTCTCTCCATGGGCATGCAAACTTCACTATAAAAAAAAAATTTATAAGAGGAGACCTCACCCTCAACTCTTGTACACCCAATTCTCCCTTACAGAAAGTTCTCCCTCACAAAAGTTTCTCTCTTGGAAGACCTCTTGAACCCCTGAAGCGACCGACGTTCGCTATCCAGGAGCCTCCTACTCCTTCTCTCTCAGCGGTCATGTGGCTCTCTCTCTCTTCCTCTTCCTCATTTCATGGGTTTTTCGCTGTGCCTCGCGAGATCACGGCCTTATCTTGTGAAAAACAAAGCCCAAAAGACACACTACCTCTCAGTTCCACGTACAGGCCTTTTATAAGGCTTAAACCCAATTAGATTAGGTTTAAGACTCCTTAATCAGCCCAAATTAAGCCCCTAGACCGTCGGATCATGATTGAGAGCTCCCTGGGCCCTCCGATCGCGCTCTGATCCATGAAATAGTATCGTGGACCACGAGAAATACGTGAGAAATCCCACACGATCCACAGGCCCAGTCGTGGACCTCCTGTCCACGTGGACCAGGTACAGGGCCAAGCACGTGCCAGGGCCTGGGCTGGCCCACGCATGCGGGCCTGGGCCACGCTCCTCCTAGCGCCTGGGCTGGGCCGGGCCTAGCACGTGCGCTGGGGCCGCGTGCCTGGGCCGCATGCCTGGGTCGCGCATCCCGCATGTTGGCCCTGCCTGGGCCGCGCTCTGCCGTCTGCGGCCGCGCCGTCGGCCCCCGCCGGCGATCCTCCCCTACTCGGATCTCGTGTTGACTTCAAAAGCTCGTATCTCCTCCATCGAGCTCCATTTGGGGTGATCTTGGTCTCGTTGGACTCTATTTTTTCGCGAACCTCACTGTGGGCTCAATGTGGACTGAATCTCGAGGCATCAAATCTAACAGATAGCTTACCTTCACTTTTTTGATAGTTTGCAACCTATTTAAACATTGGTTAAACTTTAGGATAGTTTGTTTGTTAGTCCTCCTTACCTTTAATTTTTAATTGTGTGGAAAGTTTTATGTATCTGAAGCTGGGAATGCGGCTTCAAAATGTTCTGTTAGGTTATGTTGTCCAACTGATAAAAGGGGGATAAATTAATTTAAATATGATTCAATTTCACATTGACCAAGAATATTGTGACATGGTAACATGCTTTTGTCTTGCTGTTTGGAGCCATGCCTGACATTGCTGTTGTAATTATCTATTAAAAATTTGGAATGTACAGTGTTGTTTTAAACCAAACAATGTAGCCCTAAACAGCATGATAGAGTCAATGAGAGTATGAATCTAACAATCTTTTTTAAGAGAATTTGGGAACAGCACTAAATGGCCTAATATTTATGGTTCTTATTTACAAAAGCCATCTCGTTCATGTGGGATTCCCTTTTTCAAGTAGCTAGTGGACAGTGTTAAGGAGTCATGTTGGAATTATAATTGGTTGTGTTAGATTCTAGATTGTTGCTTTCCTAACTTAAGTCCAGAGTCTTGAGGGGTTAGGTGAATATAAATCTTCAGAATAAAACTATCAAAAATTGGTACTTATGGAAGCAGAGAGATGAATGTGGCCTTCAATGGCCTTACATAGAAAAGAGGAGAATGAATCTTGGCATCCCATCTTTGTTTTTTCTTTGATCAAATTTCATTTGCACTTGTGCTTTGTCCTTATGGTTTTCATTCATGTTCTTTGTTCATCAAATACTGGAATTGTAGGTATCTTCTAAATTTTTGAATTTTCAATCCTCCTTGTTCTTCTTACTCATCATTATGCTCTCATTGTTTGAGCTTTTGAGCTGAGTATTAAATTGATTATAATTCTTGGAACATCTTTATATGGTGACAAAATAAACCATGGAAGTAAACACAATAATATGATAAGTGAACTGAAAAGCATTAAGTTCAAGCTATTCATTGGTAAGATTAGCAACTAACTAGGTTGCTTGACATCAAAAAGTGATAAGTATGGAGTGATGATCAATATTCACTTGGCAACTAAGTTCTATAATAGAATCATGTGGGAAATTTTCTGTCAAGCGGTAAATTTTATGAGAAACTATAGTTCTGCAATAAGATCAGGAGTCTTGTCTCAAGATATATATGCAGATAGTAAATTATTATTTGTTATGGAGATGCAATGCATTAGGATGATCCATGATATCTACAAGTCGTCTCTCCACTTTGCTGGTTCGTAAAGCTTGTTGGCTTGTGCTTGGATTTTGTAATGTTCCAAAGAGGTCTGAATTCAATTGTTTCTGAAAATTATAACTACCTATGATGGACTGTGTCAGAATATGGAAAAGAATGATGGATGCTTTACAATGTGACTATAAATTACTTTAGTTAATAAATCTAGATGCATCATACTCTATCCATCCATTTACTTGAGGCAGGACACTGCATTCTCTATGATTTCTGGGTTGGAAGAACTTGGGTTAATTTGATATATTACTAGTTCTTGTGATTGTTAAATGGGTGATCAGGTGAGCTGGTGAATCAAATTCAGTTAAGCAATGTGATGTGACGCTTCTTAGAGATTTCTAACAGCTTCACTTAGAATTGCTTTACTTGAAAATCTATCTGGTTGGCATTTAATAAATGTAAGACTACAATATGGTAATAAAGTATGAGATATTGCCAATCAACACTACTTTTTGAGGAACTTTAAGTAAGGGATTGACTATGGTCATGTTTGAGAAGAAAAGAGCAGTGATTCACACGAACATACATCTAGTTTGGAAATAAGGTTTGATTTAATTGACTCAAAGAATTCGGAAGTTGTCAATGATTAATGTTAATGTTAATGTTAATTGACTCAAAGAATTCGGAAGCCTTTTTTTGCTTTTCTTTTCTTTTGCTCTCCAATTGGTCTAGCAATCAAATTGCGGTGTAAAAGAGTTTTTGGAGTTCTGAAGTAATTCAGATAGTAATCCAAGGGAGAGCTCTCTTGGACCCAAGGCGAAATTCTCTTTCTGGTGCTGGGCACTCTTTAACAGAGAATGGGATGAGTTGCCTTGGATTTTTGGATGGCCGTATGTGTGGCAACTCAATCTTGACTCTTTTTTTGGTAGTAACAAGGGGAGAATCCCAACTAAAAACATTCAAAGATGCAGCTATTGGCATTAGCCTGAGCTAGACAACTAAAAGTGAATGAGAAAATGCAAAAATTGAAGGCTAACATTCAAGAGCTCGACTCCTAGGTTTGTGAGGGAATCAGCGGGTTGGTTACCTTCTCTGAACATATGGAAAACATGGAAGGGAACATGGAAGGAGGACAAAGCCAAGGACATCAGAATAATGCTGTTTCATGTGGATGCTGAATCTGTGCTCTACATGTTAGCTGTTATCAAGTAAGGTTCATACGATCCTGAGAAACAAGTTGCATTCATTGATAGGATCTAAGGTGCATATGGTGGTCCATGAGGTATCTAATTAAGGGTCTTGAGTGGAAATGAACCTCTATGTATGGCTCCGAGTTAAGCAATAAGTTTAGTTTCTCATCAATACCCTCCATTTTTTTCACCTGCTTGTCCAATTCATTAAATAAACATGCCTTTCTCTCGAACTTGGGTATTGTTGAGGCTGATAACTTTGGGATCTTGTCAGTTCAATTGTTTCTTTGAAGTAGTTATGTAACCTTCTCTTATCCTTGCCAGCTTATGTAGTATTTAGTATGACTAATAAATTAAGACCTCTGTGGCGCTGCAACTGACATAATGATATGTACCTTGCTACTTAGCAAAAATTATGCAAATTACTATTTATTGGTTTAATTGCATTAAGATTTATGTTAATTTCCTGAGGCTAAACAAACAAGTGATTGTGTAGTATGCTAGCACATAAACAATCTTTCGAGTTTTTAGTGGCTTCCATCATGGATTCTTTCCTTGTAGAACTGATAGTAATATTTCAAGAACTTTCTTTGTACTAAAAGATGTTATCCATTTAGGGTGCATTTGGTTAGCCAATAAAAAAAATACTTATTTTACTTTTTGATTTTTAAAAAGTAAAAATCAAAAAGCAATGTTTGGTAACACCATGAAAAGCAAAAAGCAAAAATCTAAAAAATCAAAATAATTGCTTTATATACAAAGCAAAAGTTTTTTGCTTTTCAAAAATTACTTTTCTGCTTTTTTTGCTTCCACACATCTAAAACGCTAAATCAAAAAGTAAAGAGCCTGAATCCTTCTCCCTCGTCGAGCTATTCACCTCTCCACCCCCTTCTTCCTCTCCTTCTGAACCTTTTTCCCTCGTCGAGCTCTTCACCTACCGTCTCCAAACGTTGTTTTTTACTTTATAGCAATGTAGTTACCAAACATACTTTCTACTTTTTTGTTTTTACTCAATAGCAAAAATCAAAAAAAATGAAAAGTATTTTTTAAAAATAAAAATCAAAAATCAAAAATCAAAAAGTATAACCAAACGTACCCTTAATTATATTCTTCTACTTTCCAGAGTGTAAATTATATAAATAATCGTAATTTTTATTAGACCTCTAAAAAATGGGTTCTTCTTATTGTTAGTGTAACTATGTTCTGCATCATGTGTTGAGTCATAAGTTGTATAAGATACTTTAGCTGTTGTCCAATCTAAGATGATATTAACTGTAGATGAGAATACATATATAAAAAGATACAAATGTGTAAGTTTGTCGTGTGAGGCATGAAATTTCAGCGAGTTATATGAGTTATATGGTTTGGAGTACACAAGCAAGGTAGCTGTTATTTTTTTCCTTTTTCTTAATGTGTTTTCATTTTTGATTATGGGACATGTTGTATTAACTTTGAAGTCTTTTTCGAAAATGTGCGTCTCTTAATGGCAATTTACGTGATGGTCTCATTTGCCTAAACTTTGTGGTCAATTGTCTTCACTTCCACATTCTTGTTAAATCTAATTAAAGTGATGATTTTTTATTTTTGTAAGCTGAACTTTTCCCAGAGCATGAAATTTTTTGAATTATGTAAGCTTACATGCCCTTTTGTTCAGTTTTCTTGTTTTAAGGGAAAATTCCATGCTCCCTTGACCTCCTGGTAGTAAACTACCAGAGCCTGTTCATGACAGATTAAAATTTTGATTGTGTATTGGAGAGGCTACCATGATCCACCGATTAAACTTCTGAGCAATATATCATCTTCCGTTGCTCCATGGTTACTTTCCATAATTGAAGCTTAGTGTTGTTTTTCTTCCAGTCGGTACTTCACTAATGTTGTTTAAACAATCAGGTGCCTCCTATTTGAGACAATTTTAAATTTTGCCTCAGGTCTGCAAACTCTGGACATCTTATTTTTTCTGATTTTATAGACATAATTATTAATGACTGCATTGGTCGACATGGAAAGTAGCATCAAGTTGTCTGCTAAATCTCAGTTGTTTGATGAGCTCATATTGGACAAGTTCCATTTTTTTTTTAATTCTTCTATTTTAGCTATTTCTTAGAATAATCATGTGAGACATATATTGAGTAAGTATGACTAATGAAGAGAAATTCTTTGTACACTGCCTGCGGTGTAGAAAATCTGACGTGGAGTGCACCACCTTGCTCGATTGGATCATGTAGCTATCATTTTTCAATGTGTATTTAACATCCGCAGTTTTGCTTTTTTATTTAAAATTTTGAATAATAAAAATACTCCTTTCTTTTTAAAAATTATGACATTCCATGCTGATATTATGATTTTTTGCACATGATGTCATAATTTTTCTATAGGATGTCATAGTTTTGGTAGGGATATTTTTGTCATTTAAAAATTTTATTAATTTTTCAATAACAAAAATATCCATTTCTCTTTATGATATTCTATGAAAAAAATTATGACATCCTATGTAGAAAGTCATAATTTCAATGCAGGATGTCATAATATCAGTACAAAATGTTATAATTTTTTCAGAAAGGAAGGGATATTTTCATCATTCAAAATTTTAAATAAAAAAGTAGAATTCGGATATTAAATATGCATTAAAAAGTGGTGGTTATGTAGTCTAATCAAATGAGATGGTGCGCTTCACACTGGATTTTCTATACTACGGGCAGTGTACAAAGAATTTCGCGACTAATGAATGAAGTATTTTGGAGGTTTTAGCAATGACTCCCACTTTTATTGCAGTTGTGGCCTCCAAAGTAGAAAATGTGATACTCTACCACGTGGGTTTCTAGCAATGCCTCTGGCCTTTACACGAACTAAATACAATCTGCATGACTTGTTTCGACTTTGGATCAAAGAGTAATTCTTTGTATACCGCCTGCGATATAGAAAATCCAAGCTGGTCTGCACCGCGACTTATTGATCCATGCAGATTCGAGCTGGTGCAAAAGGATGGGACATGATCTCTCTAAAATGCCGGTATGATAGTTTTTGAAATCCATTGCACGTTGCATCTGCACGTTTCTTCAAACGAGTGGAATGTCATTTTTGCCCTCATCTTTTCGCAAAGAAAAGTGCGGCAACCAGAGCTGGCCAATGGAAAGGTGCCAAACTGAAAAAAAAACATTCTTCTCTATCTCGGAAGGGTACTCCATTGTTTCTGCGATCTTTCAATTTCATCAGTTGTCTATGTTTCCATCTCGACAGTCATTAGCGACCATCTTGACAGTCGGCTAGACTTGCCTATATCTCGGATGAATGATGAAGACAAAGATTTAAGGTTCCCAATTTTTTCCTCCAATAGATTCTGAGGGTTTCGTGTTTAGATGGAGACCATGACAATAACGACAACGTAAGGAGGAAATGCAGATGGTGGAAGGGAGCATAGCACTTGTTCTTTACATAGGAGAGGGTGACACCCTTTTAACGTCCGAAGAGAAGAAATTAGGGAACCACAAGAAGATAAAGAAATTTTATAATGTCTATATAATATTTTGAAATTCATGCCTATAGAGGGATATCACAATATTTTTTACAAAATTTATGACACCAATTCACAAAATTATAACTTCGTAGCACAAACTTATGACACTGTGCACGATTTCAAGGTAGGAAGCCTTAGATTATTTAATAGTCATAGGGTATCCTAGACTTATGACACTATGTTTTCTATGATTATTACATCCTTTCTCAAAATTATGATATCTAGTTCAAAATTATGACATCGCTTCACAAAATTATGATACAACTTCACACAATTATAACACCGCTACACAGAATTAAGCTGTGATGGCTTAGATTTATTTTGGATATCATAGGAGGGGTTAATGCCTTTGATTTTTTTATCTATTGTCGGTGTATCATAATTTTTGTAAAGGGATGTCATATTTTTATTTTCATATATATTCATCATTTTTTTCTCCATGACATATTATGACATTCTGAAAGGCATAATTCAGGCCACAGATGACAGAAAGTATTGATAGGAGGGGTTAATATCTTCGATTTTTTATTTATTACGGAGTGTCATAATTTTTATGAAGGGATGTCATAATTTTTAAGGAGTGTCATAATTCTATTTGTACATATATTCATCAACTTTGTTCGTCCGAGACACATAACTCAGGCCATGGATGATAGAAAGTATTGATAGGTGGGGTTAATGCCTTTGGTTTTTTGTTTATTACCAGGATGTCATAATTTTTGTGAGAGGATGTCATAATTTTTAAGAAGAGATGTCATAATTATATTTGTGCATATATTCATCAACTTTGTTTCTCCGAGACTCATAATTCAGGCCACGGATGATAGAAAGTATTGATAGGAGGGGTTAATGCCTTCGATTTTTTTATTTAGTGTTGGAGTATAATAATTTTTTTGAAAGAGTGTCATAATTTTTGTGAAGGGATGTCATAATTTTTATGAATTTTAGGTTGACTAATTCTCCTGACTTTCAAAACATGGCTTTCTGTCATTTGCCCTCACTGAGATTGGGTCGACTCAATTTTTCACTGGGTCGACTAAGCTTGCATGCCAAGCGTGCCATGGGTTTTAAGATAGTCTTTCTTCTCTAATTTGATTTCTAGACTAGACTTGCCTTCTTAATCTGATTTAAACCTCATTAAAATTTCATGCAAGGTATGTCTAGTTTGGAGTTTTTAACATAATGTGACATTCCTTTTTTACCATATTGCAATTGTTTTCCCAATTATCTCACAGCTTGTAAGTGTAAAGCCCTCACTACTCTTTAAGAATACTTGCAAGCCACAGTTTATATTTAGAATATTTGGAAGATGGGTATTACAAATGCTCATATAGATATAATCTGGAAGACCCCATTTGGTGCCTTTGTCGACATGCGGCCATTTGTAGTCAAAGGGCCACTTCTTGCAGATATAATCAGATGTCATAAAGGAGGTAATGAGTTTACTTTTTGTGGTAAAGTTCTTAGATTCAAATGGAGGGAGTGGCATTGATCGTGGGTCTTCCATGCCATGGGAAGAAGATCTTCATCGTAAGCCCAAATAAAAAGGGAAGGTTATTCCAAAGATTTGGGCCGAAATTGGATCTTCACCACAAGGGTTTGAAGAAATTGATTGCCCAACTTTAGTCCTCGAAGATATAGGAGGACATTGAGGACACTATCAGACTTTGGATTGCGTACATGCTCAAAATTTTTGATGCCAAAGTCAAATCAGGCATGTCTATGATATCTCATCCCTTACTTGGATGATTTATCTCAGTTGGAAGCAATTAACTGGGCTTCTGCAATCAAGACTTGATGCTTTCGGATCTCCCAGAGATTGCTGATTACTTGAGATCCGAAAAGCCAGTCCAAGCAAAGAGGTGTGACAAGGGTAGGAGGCAGCCTACTCTGTTTGGCTATTCGACAGCTCTATTGGTAAGGGTAATTTATATGCAGAAATGATCGTAATTAATAAATTAAATTTTTTCATAATTTTATTGTAGAAAATACTAATGTGCAGGTGTGGTTTCTCGAGCATACCACAGTGAGAGTCCCAGCTAATCCAAATAAACTATCTAGACTGTTAAAGTGGCATGACAGCCACTCGAAGCCCTGAAACATTCGGGTTGACAACATGCAGCCCTATGAATTAGCAAGATGATTCATGATGTCATAAATCTTTTGTATTCCATAATTTATCATTATAATTATTAATTTATTTTATTTTTCTTCTTTATTTGCAGGTGGAGGGTGCTATTCTCCCTACGTCACAGGAGCAGTGGCTTATTAGTCCAAAAGAAGCATCCCCGACCTAAAAATATGATATGCAACCTATGCGTAGATGAGGACTGAACTTGAGGAGGTTAAGAAAAGGCTTGTCATAGCTAGAACCTTCTAAATTCATTGCTCAAATAGGGGGATATTGCAAATAAAGAAAAGGAGAAGAGGAGGAGCGGGATGATAAAGAGGAGGAGGTGGAAGTCATATGGGGAGAAAAATCGATGATGGAGAAAAAGAGGAAGGACACCCCTGAGGAGGATGATATGGGGGACAAACAACTATCTTTGATTCCTTCAATCATTAAGAGGGTGAAAAGACAACTTCGGCAGTGGAAGGCTTCATATCTAAAGTTGGATTTTAGATTTGAGACCATTTCACCCATGAAAAAGTCCAAGGCAGTCCTCCCATCACCAACCAAATAAAATAATAATCATTTACAATTTGAAGAAGATGAAAATTTGATTAAAATTTTTTGAAGGAAAGCATCAACTCGTAAGTCTTTTATGTTTTTTTTTGTTATGTATGATAATCTCTCTTTAAAAATATTATTTTATGATATCCTTTATATTTTTCTATTGTAGAGAGGTCGTGTACATCAATGTACATGAAGGCAGTGTCACAACATCACATGTTCATGATCTTCTCGTTGACCAAATGATAGTTAATGATGTAAGGATTTGAGTATATCTTTGTTTTTTTATTATTCTTGTTGTATACTATGATATCCACTTTTTTTTATGTTTTATATCATGGTTTCAGTATTGTATGACACTTCAAGTTATATTTTATTAATCACTTTATTTTGCATTGACAGATTATCGATGCTGGGCAAGAGTTTCTAATAAATTACTGGAGAGAGCATCCAGAGAGATACCTCTCATTTCACTTATTATGACGTCAGGATGTGTATGACCTCTCCATCACCATTTCATGAGCTCACTGGCATGGTTGGGAGTCAGATTTTTGATAAAGTTAGTGATGAAGAAAAATAGGAGTTTAGATTCTCTTCACCATCATCAATTAGATAATGTCTACTGGCACGGGTTGTAGTTGACATGGAAAAAAAAGATTGATGCACCTAAATTCAATAAAAGCAATGCTAAGTACAAAGCCAGTGCCAAGAAGTGGCAAAATTATCGGTCTAATGTTCATATCTTCTGTGATAATGAAGAAGTGAAGAAGGGATATGATGGAAAATGTTGAATGCTTTCTCAGCCAGCTGGATCACTAGATTGTGGCCTGTATTGTTTAAAATACATATATTATCTTTCTTGCAAGGATAAGTCAAACCATTGGGACTTGACACAATGATATCAGTCAATACCAGCGACTGTTGGAGCAAGAATCTTGAAGAAGGGCCTCAATCAAAAGATAGAAGGAGCTTTTAAAAATTAGGATAAAAAAACTAAATATCTGTTATGATATTTTTTTTTAGTTCTTTGACTTTTGTAATTAAATCAAAAATTTATAATTCAACAGATGTTATCCCTTCAATATACTCTTTATTTATTTCAATTTGTGCAGTTTTTTAAAAATAAAATGATGTTATGTTCTGTGCCTAAATGCCATAAATTTCTGAATGGATGTCATAATGTTATACAGGAATATCATAATGTCATAAATTTTTGAATAGATGATACGAAGATCTAGAAAGAGGGGTTAACAACTTCAGTTTAGCATTTTCTATAGGGATGTCATAATTTCTATGAAAGAGTGTCATAATTTCTAAGAAGGGATATCATAATTATGTTTCTCCATATATTTATTATCTTTTTTTCTCTGTGCCATATTATGACATCCTGAAAGTTATGATATAGATAAAGGATGATAGAAAGACCTGAAAGGAGGAGTTAACAACTTTAGTTTAGCAATTTCTATAAAAGTATCATAATTTCTGTGAAGGGTGTTATAATTTCTAAGAAGGGATGTCATAATTCTGTTTTTCATATATTCATCATCTTTTTTTCTCCGTACCATATTATGACATCTTGGGAGTCATGATATAGGCAAAAGATGATAGGAATACTTGAAAAGAGAGGTTAACAACTTCAGTTTAGCAGTTTTTATAGGAGTATCATAATTTTATGAAGGGATATCATAATTTTTAAGAAGGGATGTTATAATTCTATTTTCATATATTCATCATCTTTTTTCTTCATACTATATTATGACATCCCAGGAGTTATGATATAAGCAAAGGATGATAAGAAGACCTGAAAGGAGATGTTAACAATTTTAGTTTACATTTTTATAGGGATATAATTTCTATGAATGAGTGTCATAATTTTTAAGAAGGGATGTCATAATTCTGTTTTCCCATATATTCATCATCATCTTTTCTCCGTTCATATTATGACATCCTAAGAGTCATGATATAGGCAAAGGATGATAGGAAGATCTGAAAGAGGGGTTAACAACTTTAGTTTAGCACTTTCTGCAGAATGTCATAATTTCTATGAAGAAATATCATAATTTCTAAGAAGGGATGTCATAATTTGTTTCTCCATATATTCATCATTTTTTTTCTCCATACTATATTATGACATCCTGAGAGTTATGATATAGGTAAAGGATGATAGAAAGATATGAAAGCAAGGGTTAACAACTTCAGTTTAGCACTTTCAGTAGAGATGTCATAATTTTGTGAATAGATGTCATAATTTCTAAAAATGAGTGTCATAATTCTGTTTTTGCATATATTCATCATTTTTTTTTTGTACCATATTATGACATCCTGGGAGTCATGATATAGGTAAAGAATGATAAAAAGATCTAGAACGAGGGTTAACAACTTCAGTTTAGTATTTTCTATAGGGATATCATAATTTTTGTGAAAGGATATCATAATTTCTAAGAAGAGATATCATAATTTGTTTCTTCATATATTCATCATCTTTTTTTTTATATTTATTATAACATCCTGGGAGTCATGATATAGGCAAAGGATGATAGGAAGATCTGAAAGAAGGGGTTAACAACTTTAGTTTAGGACTTTCTATAAAAGTATCATAATTTTTGTGAAAAAATGTCAGAATTTCTAAGAAAGAATATCATAATTATGTTTCCCATATATTTATCAATTTTTTTCTTGATGTTGTATTATGACATCTTGAGAGTCATGATATAGGCAAAGGATGATAGGAAGATCTAAAAGGAGAGGTTAACAATTTTAGTTTAGCACTTTCTATCAGAGTGTCATAATTTCTGTGAAGGAGTGTCATAATTTTTAAGGAGTGTCATAATTCTGTTGTCGTATGTATTCATCATCTTTTTTCTTTCATGTCATATTATGATATCTTGAGAGTCATGATATAGGCAAAAGATGATAGGAAGATCTGAAAGAAGGGGTTAACAACTTCAGTTTAGCATTTTTTATAAGGATGTCATAATTTCTATGAAAGAGTATCATAATTTCTAAGAAGAGATGTCATAATTCTATTTCCATATATATTCATCATCTTTTTTTCTCAGTGCTGTATTATGATTCATGATATAGGCAAATAATGATAGGAAGACTTGGAAGGAGAGGTTAACAACTTCAATTTAGTATTTTTTATAGGGGTGTCATAATTTCTGTAAAGGGATGTCATAATTTTTAAGAAGAGATGTCATAATTCTATTTTCTCATATTTTTATCATCTTTTTTCTTTCATACCATATTATGACATCCTGAGAGTTATAATATAGGCAAAAGATGATAGAAAGATCTGGAAGGAGGGATTAACAACTTCTTCAATTAATTTTGCATTTGATGTAGCCATTTCAAGGACCTTATTCTGAAATCTTTTGAATATGCACCTTGCATATTTGGCTGCTTCTTACCTCTCAAATGATGAGGACGTCTTTAGAAAAGCATTCGTTTGCAATGATTTATTATTTTTCTCATTTTTTGCTTCATATCTTTTTTCAAGATATTTTCATACATATCGATGAATTTTTTGAGCATAGTCTTCAAATTTATAAACCCATCAAAGAAGTAATTGAAGCTCTCGCTCCTCTGTGAAGATGACATGCCTGTACGGGATTATAAAAGAAAAAAGAGAAGCATTAAATATCCCATATGCTCGAAATTTATAAACATGCATGTAAATCAAATATAATGTCATAGAAACCTATGAAGAATATATCCTTAAGGTAAACTGAAATTTATTTATCCCGACATTCATAAAGGTCATTTAACCAATCTATAGCCTTGCATTCTTCATATTTCTCCATGAGTTGTGCCCACTTTTCCTCGAAAGCCTGTGTGATAACTGTGTCATATATCACTTCATCAAACTCAAACATAAATTTGGGATTGACAGTGCATATGTGGCCGATCTTTTTAGAGATCTTCTTCAATATACACCACAAACAAAATTGGTGCCATATATTGAGAAAAACCTCCTTGATAGCAACCTTGATTGTCTTAGCTTGGTTGGTTATGATGGCATTAGGTGGTTGACCCCGATTTTCATCACCCATGATTGGAATATCCACTTAAATATTTTAGTCCTCTCATCTGACAATAATTTATAACCAAGCAAGATGGACTGTCCATGATGGTTAACTCCAACAAATGGACAGAATAGCATTTGATATATATTTGTCAGATAAGTTGTGTCAAAAGTCAGTACATCATCAAAGTAAGTGCTTAACATTCTTGACCTTGGATGCATCTAGAAGACAGTCCTGAGCTACCCATTGTTATTCAGGTCTAAAGTATAAAAGAAATTTACATTTTTAGTTTGCATCTGTGTGAAGTGGATTACTATCGACTATGCATCTCCTTCTTTTAGCTGATTATGACATTTCTGACAGATGAAATTATGAGCATCCGTCTTTGTGAAATTCAATTGCCTTCTACCTCCTTTCCTTCTTGCCATGGCAGAGTATATTTAAGTTGTAGATATATTCACGATATGCATATTGCTAATCTCTACCTTTTCTGATGTGTTATCCTTCGATGGGACCGTAGATAATCGATGGTTGGTATGCATAACTCATGGTTATATTCTAGAAAAACATCATCCAATGTCC
Organism: Elaeis guineensis; assembly: GCF_000442705.2. Lineage (NCBI taxonomy): Eukaryota > Viridiplantae > Streptophyta > Magnoliopsida > Arecales > Arecaceae > Elaeis > Elaeis guineensis. The sequence continues at coordinate 79,785,899 of NC_026005.2, forward strand.
AGTTACTATTTTTAAAATTTAGTCTTGCTTTTATCGATGCCTTACAATCAATTTTTCCAATATCCCTAGGATTCATGGAATTTCTTGCTTTCCTAGATTTCCTTCCCTTCAACACGTTAGGTACTTAAAGTATATTTCTTTCTTGTTGTTGGACCTATTATACATGGTTGTGATTTCAAAACCAACTCTTCTTGCACATTCATTGTAGAAATTGTACACATTATTTGCTAAATTGAACTCCATTCCAATGTGAGGATCAACATAATCATTGTCTGTATTTGGGTTAGTAGGAAAAGTGCATTCTTTTGAATAACACCAGCAACCCCCATTCAACTAATCTTGTTGGATATTTTTTAGATTTATAATTTCGACATCATCTGTAGAAATCTCTATACAAAA
>NC_026005.2:79786397-79818680 GCF_000442705.2 Elaeis guineensis
CAGGATGTTCATATATACGTACAAAAAAAGATGATGAATATATGCAAAAACAAATTATGACACTCATTTTTAGAATTATGACATCTATTCACAGAAATTATGACATCTCTACTGAAAGTGCTAAACTGAAGTTGTTAACCCTTGCTTTCATATCTTTCTATCATTCTTTACCTATATCATAACTCTCAGGATGTCATAATATAGTATGGAGAAAAAAAATGATGAATATATGGAGAAACAGAATTATGACATCCTTCTTAGAAATTATGATATTTCTTCATAGAAATTATGACATTCCTGCAGAAAGTGCTAAACTAAAGTTGTTAACCCCTCATTTCAGATCTTCCTATCATCCTTTGCCTATATCATGACTCTTAGGATGTCATAATATGAACGGAGAAAAGATGATGATGAATATATGGGAAAAGAATTATGACATCCCTTCTTAGAAATTATGACACCCATTATAAAAATTATATCCCTATAAAAATATTAAATTGAAATTGTTAACATCTCCTTTCAGTTCTCTTATCATCCTTTGCTTATATCATAACTCCTGGGATGTCATAATATAGTATGAAGAAAAAAGATGATGAATATATGCAAAAATAGAATTATAACATTCCTTCTTAAAATTATGACACCCTTCATAGAAATTATGATACTCCTGTAACAACTGCTAAACTGAAGTTGTTAACCTCTCTTTTCAAGTATTCCTATCATCTTTTGCCTATATCATGACTCCCAAAATGTCATAATATGGTACGAAGGAAAAAAGATGATGAATATATAGAAAAATAGAATTATGACATCCTTTCTTAGAAATTATAATACTCCTTCACAGAAATTATGATACTTTTATAGAAATTGCTAAACTAAAGTTGTTAACTCCTCCTTTCAGTCTTTCTATCATCCTTTATTCTATATCATAACTTTCAGGATGTCATAATACGGCACAGAGAAAAAAGATAATAAATATATGGAGAAACATAATTATGATATTCCTTCTTAGAAATTATGACACTTTTCGTAGAAATTATGACATCCCTATAGAAAATGCTAAACTAAAGTTGTTAACCCCTCTTTCTAGATCTTCGTATCATCTATTCAAAAATTTATGACATTATGATATTCCTGTATAACATTATGACATCCATTCAGAAATTTATGGCATTTAGGCGCAGAACATAACATCATTTTATTTTTAAAAAACTACACAAATTGAAATAAATAAAGAGTATATTGAAGGGATAACATCTGTTGAATTATAAATTTTTGATTTAATTACAAAAGTCAAAGAACTAAAAAAAATATCATAACAGATATTTAGTTTTTTTATCCTAATTTTTAAAAGCTCCTTCTATCTTTTGATTGAGGCCCTTCTTCAAGATTCTTGCTCCAAGCAGTCGCTGGTATTGACTGATATCATTGTGTCAAGTCCCAATGGTTTGACTTATCCTTGTAAGAAAGATAATATATGTATTTTAAACAATACAGGCCACAATCTAGTGATCCAGCTGGCTGAGAAAGACATTCAATATTTCCATCATATCCCACTTCTTCATTATCACAGAAGATATGGAACATTAGACCATAATTTTTGCCACTTCTTGGCACTGGCTTTGTACTTAGCTTGCATTTTATTGAATTTAGGTGCATCAATCCTTTTTTTTCCATGTCAACTACAACCCGGTGCCCAGGTAGACATTATCTAAGTTGATGATGGTGAAGAGAAATCTAAACTCCTGTTTTCTTTATCACTAACTTTATCAAAAATCTGACTCCCAACATGCCAGTGAGCTCATGAAATGGTGATGGAGAGGTCATACACATCCTGACGATCATAATAAGTGAAATGAGATACGTATGGTATCTCTCTGGATGCTTATCCAATAATTTATTAGAAACTCTTGCCCAGCATCGATAATCTGTCAATGCAAAATAAAGTGATTAATAAAATATAACTTGAAGTGTCATACAATACTGAACCATGATATAAAACATAAAAAAAAATGGATATCATAGTATACAACAAGAATAATAAAAAAACAAAGATATACTCAAATCCTTACATCATTAACTATCATTTGGTCAATGAGAAGATCATGAACATGTGATGTTGTGACACTGCCTTCATGTACATTGATGTACATGACCTCTCTGCAATAAAAAAATATAAAGGATATCATAAAATAATATTTTTAAAGAGAGATTATCATACATAACAAAAAAAAACATAAAAGACTTATGAGTTGATGCTTTCCTTCAAAAAATTTTTAATCAAATTTTCATCTTCTTCAAATTGTAAATGATTATTATTTTATTTGGTTGGTGATGGGAGGACTGCCTTGGACTTTTTCATGGGTGAAATGGTCTCAAATCTAAAATCCAACTTTAGATATGAAGCCTTCCACTGTCGAAGTTGTCTTTTCACCCTCTTAATGATTGAAGGAATCAAAGATAGTTGTTTGTCCCCCATATCATCCTCCTCAGGGGTGTCCTTCCTCTTTTTCTCCATCATTGGTTTTTCTCCCCATATGACTTCCACCTCCTCCTCTTTATCATCCGCTCTCCTCTTCGTCCTTTTCTTTATTTGCAATGTCCCCCTATTTGAGCAATGAATTTAGAAGGTTCTTAGCTATGACAAGCCTTTTCTTAACCTCCTCAAGTTCAGTCCTCATCTACGCATAGGTTGCATATCATATTTTTAGGTTCGGGGATGCTTCTTTTGGACTAATAAGCCACTGCTCCTGTGACGTAGGGAGAATAGCACCCTCCACCTGCAAATAAAGAAGAAAAATAAAATAAAATAATAATTATAATGATAAATTATGGAATACAAAAGATTTATGACATCATGAATCATCTTGCTAATTCATAGGGCTGCATGTTGTCAACCCGAATGTTTCAGGGCTTCGAGTGGCAGTCATGCCACTTTAACAGTCTAGATAGTTTATTTGGATTAGCTGGGACTCTCACTATGGTATGCTCGAGAAACCACACTGCACATTAGTATTTTCTACAATAAAATTATGAAAAAATTTTAATTTATTAATTACGATCATTTCTGCATATAAATTACCCTTATCAATAGAGCTGTCGAATAGCCAAACAGAGTAGGCTGCCTCCTACCCTTGTCCACCTCTTTACTTGGACTGGCTTTTCGGATCTCAAGTAATCAGCAATCTCTGGGAGATCCGAAAGCATCAAGTCTTGATTGCAGAAGCCTAGTTAATTGCTTCCAACTGAGATAAATCATCCAAGTAAGGGATGAGATATCATAGACATGCCTGATTTGACTTTGGCATCAAAAATTTTGAGCATGTACGCAATCCAAAGTCTGATAGTGTCCTCAATGTCCTCCTATATCTTCGAGGACTAAAGTTGGGCAATCAATTTCTTCAAACCCTTGTGGTGAAGATCCAATTTCGGCCCAAATCTTTGGAATAACCTTCCCTTTTTATTTGGGCTTACGATGAAGATCTTCTTCCCATGGCATGGAAGACCCACGATCAATGCCACTCCCTCCATTTGAATCTAAGAACTTTACCACAAAAAGTTAACTCATTACCTCCTTTATGACATCTGATTATATCTGCAAGAAGTGGCCCTTTGACTACAAATGGCCGCATGTCGACAAAGGCACCAAATGGGGTCTTCCAGATTATATCTATATGAGCATTTGTAATACCCATCTTCCAAATATTCTAAATATAAACTGTGGCTTGCAAGTATTCTTAAAGAGTTGTGAGGGCTTTACACTTACAAGCTGTGAGATAATTGGGAAAACAATTGCAATATGGAAAAAAAGGAATGTCACATTATGTTAAAACTCCAAACTAGACATACCTTGCACAAATTTTAATGAGGTTTAAATCAGATTAAGAATGCAAGTCTAGTCTAGAAATCAAATTAGAGAAGAAAGACTATCTTAAAATCCATGGCACGCAAGCTTAGTCGATCCAGTGAAAAATTGAGTCGACCCAATCTAGTGAGGGCAAATGACAGAAAGCCATGTTTTGAAAGTCAGGAGAATTAGTCGACCTAAAATTTATAAAAATTATGACACCCCTTCACAAAAATTATGACACTCTTTCAAAAAAATTATTATACTCCAACACTAAATAAAAAAATCAAAGGCATTAACCCCTCCTATCAATACTTTCTATCATCCGTGGCCTGAATTATGAGTCTCGGAGGAACAAAGTTGATGAATATATGCACAAATATAATTATGATATCTTTCTTAAAAATTATGACACCCTCTCACAAAAATTATGACATCCTGGTAATAAACAAAAAACCAAAGGCATTAACCCCACCTACCAATACTTTCTATCATCCATGGCCTGAGTTATGTGTCTCGGACGAACAAAGTTGATGAATATATGTATAAATAGAATTATGATACTCCTTAAAAATTATGACACCCCTTCATAAAAATTATGACACTCCGATAATAAATAAAAAATCGAAGGTATTAACCCCTCCTATCAATACTTTCTGTCATCCGTGGCATGAATTATGCCTTTCAGAATGTCATAATATGTCATGGAGAAAAAAATGATGAATATATATGAAAATAAAAATATGACATCCCTTTACAAAAATTATGTACACCGACAATAAATAAAAAAATCAAAGGCATTAACCCCTCCTATGATATCCAAAATAAATCTAAGCCATCAAGCTTAATTCTGTGTAGCGGTGTTATAATTGTGTGAAGTTGTATCATAATTTTGTGAAGCGATTCATAATTTTGAACTAGGATATCATAATTTTGAGAAAGGATGTAATAATCATAGAAAACATAGTGTCATAAGTCTAGGATACCCTATGACTATTAAATAATCAAGGCTTCCTACCTTGAAATCGTGACAGTGTCATAAGTTTGTGCTACGAAGTTATAATTTTGTGAATTGGTGTCATAAATTTTGTAAAAAATATTGTGATATCCCTCTATAGGCATGAATTTCAAAATATTATATAGACATTATAAAATTTCTTTATCTTCTTGTGGTTTCCTAATTTCTTCTCTTTCGGACGTTAAAAGGGTGTCACCCTCTCCTATGTAAAGAACAAGTGCTATGCTCCCTTCCACCATCTGCATTTCCTCCTTACGTTGTCGTTATTGTCATGGTCTCCATCTAAACACGAAACCCTCAGAATCTATTGGAGGAAAAAATTGGGAACCTTAAATCTCTGTCTTCATCATTCATCCAAGATATAGGCAAGTCTAGCCGACTGTCAAGATGGTCGCTAATGACTGCCGAGATGGAAACATAGACAACTGATGAAATTGAAAGATCCAGAAACAATGGAGTACCCTTCCGAGATAGAGAAGAATGTTTTTTTTCAGTTTGGCACCTTTCCATTGGCCAGCTCTGGTTGCCGCACTTTTCTTTGCGAAAAGATGAGGGCAAAAACGACATTCCACTCGTTTGAAGAAACATGCAGATGCAACGTGCAATGGATTTCAAAAACTATCATACGGATTTTAGAGAAATCATGTCCCATCCTTTTGCACCAGCTCGAATCTGCGTGGATCAATAAGTCGCAGTGCAGACCAGCTTGGATTTTCTATATCGCAGGCGGTATACAAAGAATTATCTTTGATCCAAAGTCGAAACAAGTCATGCAGATTGTATTTAGTTCGTGTAAAGGCCAGAGGCATTGCTAGAAACCCACGTGGTAGAGTATCACATTTTCTACTTTGGAGGGCCACAACTGCAATAAAAGTGGGAGTCATTGCTAAAACCTCCAAAATACTTCATTCATTAGTCGCAAAATTCTTTGTACACCGCTCGTAGTATAGAAAATTCAGTGTGAAGCGCACCATCTCATTTGATTAGACTACATAGCCACCACTTTTAATGCACATTTAATATCCACAGTTGTACTTTTTCATTTAAAATTTTGAATGATGAAAATATCTCTTCCTTTCTGAAAAATTATAACATTTTGTACTATATTATGACATCCTGCATTGAAATTATGACTTTCTACATAGGATGTCATAATTTTTTTCATAGAATATCATAAAGAGAAATGGATATTTTTGTTATTAAAAAATAATAAAATTTTTAAATGACAAAAATATCTCTACCAAAACTATGACATCTTATAGAAAAATTATGACATCATGTGCAAAAAATCATAATATCAGCATGAAATGTCATAATTTTTAAAAAGAAAGGAGTATTTTTATTATTCAAAATTTTAAATAAAAAAGTAAAACTCGGATGTTAAATACACATTGAAAAATGATAGCTACATGATCCAATCGAGCAAGGTGGTGCACTCACGTCAGATTTTCTCCACCGAGGCAGTGTACAAAGAATTTCTCTTCATTAGTCATACTTACTCAATATATGTCTCACATGATTATTCTAAGAAATAGCTAAAATAGAAGAATTAAAAAAAAAATGGAACTTGTCCAATATGAGCTCATCAAACAACTGAGATTTAGCAGACAACTTGATGCTACTTTCCATGTCGACCAATGCAGTCATTAATAATTATGTCTATAAAATTCAGAAAAAATAAGATGTCCAGAGTTTGCAGCCCTGAGGCAAAATTTAAAATTGTCTCAAACAGGAGGCACTTGATTGTTTAAACAACATTAGTGAAGTACCGACTGGAAGAAAAACAACACTAAGCTTCAATTATGGAAAGTAACCATGGAGCAACGGAAGATGATATATTGCTCAGAAGTTTAATCGGTGATCATGGTAGCCTCTCCAATACACAATCAACAATTTTACATCTGTCATGAACAGGCTCTGGTAGTTTACGACCAGGAGGTCAAGGGAGCATGGAATTTTCCCTTAAAACAAGAAAACTGAACAAAAGGGCATGTAAGCTTACATAATTCAAAAAATTTCATGCTCTGGGAAAAGTTTAGCTTACAAAAATAAAAAATCATCACTTTAATTAGATTTAACAAGAATGTGGACAGTGAAGACAATTGACCACAAAGTTTAGGCAAATGAGACCATCACTAAATTGCCATTAAAAGTCGCACATTTTCAAAAAAGACTTCAAAGTTAACACAACATGTCCCATAATCAAAAATGAAAACACATTAAGAAAAAGGAAAAAAATAAAGCTACCTTGCTTGTGTACTCCAAACCATATAACTCATATAACTCACTGAAATTTCATGCCTCACATGACAAACTTACACATTTGTATCTTTTTATATATGTATTCTCATCTACAGTTAATATCACTTAGATTGGACAACAGCTAAAGTATCTTATACAACTTATGACTCAACATATGATGCAGAACATAGTTACACTAACAAAAGAAGAACCCATTTTTTAGAGGTCTAATAAAAATTATGATTATTTATATAATTTACACTCTGGAAAATAAAGAATATAATTAAGGGTACGTTTGGTTATACTTTTTGATTTTTTATTTTTGATTTTTGATTTTTAAAAAATACTTTTAATTTTTTTTGATTTTTGCTATTGAGTAAAAATAAAAAAGTAGAAAGTATGTTTGGTAACTATATTGCTATAAAGTAAAAAACAACATTTGGAGACGGCAGGTGAAGAGCTCGATGAGGGAAAAAGGTTCAGAAGGAGAGAAAGAAGGGGGTGGAGAGGTGAATAGCTCGATGAGGGAGAAGGATTCAGGCTCTTTACTTTTTGATTTAGCGTTTTAGATGTTGGAAGCAAAAAAAGCAGAAAAGCAATTTTTGAAAAGCAAAAAACTTTTGCTTTGCATATAAAGCAATTATTTTGATTTTTTAGATTTTTGCTTTTTGCTTTTCATGGTTACCAAACATTGCTTTTTGATTTTTACTTTTTAAAAATCAAAAAGTAAAATAAGTATTTTTTTTATTGGCTAACCAAATGCACCCTAAATGGATAACATCTTTTAGTACAAAGAAAGTTCTTGAAATATTACTATCAGTTCTATAAGGAAAGAATCCATGATGGAAGCCACTAAAAACTGAAAGATTGTTTATGTGCTAGCATACTACACAATCACTTGTTTGTTTAGCCTCAGAAATTAACATAAATCTTAATGCAATTAAACCAATAAATAGTAATTTGCATAATTTTGGCTAAGTAGCAAAGTACATATCATTATGTCAGTTGCAGCGCCATAGAGGTCTTAATTTATTGGTCATACTAAATACTACATAAGCTGGCAAGGATAAGAGAAGGTTACATAACTACTTCAAAGAAACAATTGAACTGACAAGATCCAAAGTAATCAGCCTCAACAATACCCAAGTTCGAGAGAAAGGCATGTTTATTTAATGAATTGGACAAGCAGGTGAAAAAAATGGAGGGTATTGATGAGAAACTAAACTTATTGCTTAACTCGAAGCCATACATAGAGGTTCATTTCCACTCAAGACCCTTAATTAGATACCTCATGGACCACCATATGCACCTTAGATCCTATCAATGAATGCAACGTTTCTCAGGATCGTATGAACCTTACTTGATAACAGCTAACATGTAGAGCACAGATTCAGCATCCACATGAAACAGCATTATTCTGATGTCCTTGGCTTTGTCCTCCTTCCATGTTCCCTTCCATGTTTTTCATATGTTCAGAGAAGGTAACCAACCCGCTGATTCCCTCACAAACCTAGGAGTCGAGCTCTTGAATGTTAGCCTTCAGTTTTTGCATTTTCTCATTCACTTTTAGTTGTCTAGCTCAGTCTAATGCCAATAGCTGCATCTTTGAATGTTTTTAGTTGGGATTCTCCCCTTGTTACTATCAAAAAAAGAGTCAAGATTGCGTTGCCACACATACGGCCATCCAAAAATCCAAGGCAACTCATCCCATTCTCTGTTAAAGAGTGCCCAGCACCAGAAAGAGAATTTCGCCTTGGGTCTAAGAGAGCTCTCCCTTGGATTACTATCTGAATTACTTCAGAACTCCAAAAACTCTTTTACACCGAATTTGATTGCTAGCACCAATTGGAGAGCAAAAGAAAAGAAAAGCAAAAAAAGGCTTCCGAATTCTTTGAGTCAATTAACATTAACATTAACATTAATCATTGACAACTTCGAATTCTTTGAGTCAATTAAATCAAACCTTATTTCCAAACTAGATGTATGTTCATGTGAATCACTGCTCTTTTCTTCTCAAACATGACCATAGTCAATCCCTTACTTAAAGTTCCTCAAAAAGTAGTGTTGATTGGCAATATCTCATACTTTATTACCATATTGTAGTCTTACATTTATTAAATGCCAACCAGATAGATTTTCAAGTAAAGCAATTCTAAGTGAAGCTATTAGAAATCTCTAAGAAGCATCGCATCACATTGCTTAACTGAATTTGATTCACCAGCTCACCTGATCACCCATTTAACAATCACAAGAACTAGTAATATATCAAATTAACCCAAGTTCTTCCAACCCATAAATCATAGAGAATGCAGTGTCCTGCCTCAAGTAAATGGATGGATAGAGTATGATGCATCTAGATTTATTAACTAAAGTAATTTATAGTCACATTGTAAAGCATCCATCATTCTTTTCCATATTTGACACAATCCATCATAGGTAGTTATAATTTTCAGAAACAGTTGAATTCAGACCTCTTTGGAACATTACAAAATCCAAGCACAAGCCAACAAGCTTTACGAACCAGCAGAGTGGAGAGACGACTTGTAGATATCATGGATCATCCTAATGCATTGCATCTCCATAACAAATAATAATTTACTATCTGCATATATATCTTGAGACAAGACTCTTGATCTTATTGCAGAACTATAGTTTCCATAAAATTTACCGCTTGACAGAAAATTTCCCACATGATTCTATTATAGAACTTAGTTGCCAAGTGAATATTGATCATCACTCCATACTTATCACTTTTTGATGTCAAGCAACCTAGTTAGTTGCTAATCTTGCCAATGAATAGCTTGAACTTAATGCTTTTAGTTCACTTATCATATTATTGTGTTTACTTCCATGGTTTATTTTGTCACCATATAAAGATGTTCCAAGAATTATAATCAATTTAATACTCAGCTCAAAAGCTCAAACAATGAGAGCATAATGATGAGTAAGAAGAACAAGGAGGATTGAAAATTCAAAAATTTAGAAGATACCTACAATTCCAGTATTTGATGAACAAAGAACATGAATGAAAACCATAAGGACAAGCACAAGTGCAAATGAAATTTGATCAAAGAAAAAACAAAGATGGGATGCCAAGATTCATTCTCCTCTTTTCTATGTAAGGCCATTGAAGGCCACATTCATCTCTCTGCTTCCATAAGTACCAATTTTTGATAGTTTTTTTCTGAAGATTTATATTCACCTAACCCTCAAGACTCTGGACTTAAGTTAGGAAAGCAACAATCTAGAATCTAACACAACCAATTATAATTCCAACATGACTCCTTAACACTATCCACTAGCTACTTGAAAAAGGGAATCCCACATGAACGAGATGGCTTTTGTAAATAAGAACCATAAAATTTAGGCCATTTAGTGCTGTTCCCAAATTCTCTTAAAAAAGATTGTCAGATTCATACTCTTATTGACTCTATCATGCTGTTTAGGGCTACATTGTTTGGTTTAAAACAACACTGTACATTCCAAATTTTTAAATAGATAATTACAACAGCAATGTCAGGCACGGCTCCAAACAACAAGACAAAAGCATGTTACCATGTCACAATATTCTAGGTCAATGTGAAATTAAATCATATTTAAATTAATTTATCCCCCTTTTATCAGTTGGACAACATAACCTAATAGAACATTTTGAAGCCGCATTCCCAGCTTCAGATACATAAAACTATCCACACAATTAAAAATTAAAGGTAAGGAGGACTAACAAACAAACTATCCTAAAGTTTAACCAATGTTTAAATAGGTTGCAAACTATCAGAAAAAGTGAAGGTAAGCTATCTGTTAGGATTTGACACTTTGAGATTCAGTCCACATTGAGCCCACAGTGAGGTCCGCGATGAAAAATGAAGGCCAACGAGACTAAGATCACCCCAAATGGAGCTCGAATGGAGGAGATACGAATTTTGAAGTCGACACGAGATCCGAGTAAGTGGAGGACAGCCGACGGCCGGTGGCAGGCCGGCGGAGCGGTGGCGGTGCAGCCACAGGCGGCAGAGACAGCCCAGCAGGGCCAACATGCGGGATGTGCGACCTGGGTGCGGCCCAGACGTGCAGCCCAGCGGGCGTGCGGCCCAGACGTGCAGCCCAGCGGCGTGCTGGGCTCGGCCCGGCCCAGGCGCCAAGAGCAGACGTGGCCCGGGCCCACGCCGGGGCCGGCCCAGGCCCAGGTACCGTGCCTAGCCCTGTACCCTGGTCCACCATGAACCGGGAGGTCCATGACTGGGCCTGTGGACCGTGTGGGTGTTTCTCACATATTTCTCAGGGTCCACGGTACTATTTCATGGATCGAGCACGATCGGAGGACCCAGGGAGCTCCTGATTATGATTCGATGGTCCAGGGCTTAATTTGGGCTGATTAAGGAGTCTTAAACCTAATCTAATTGGGTTTAAGCCTTATAAAAGGCCTATTCGTGGAACTTAGAGGTAGTGTGGTCTTTTGGGCTTTGTTTTTCACAAGAGAAGGCCGTGATCTCACGAGACACAGCGAAAAACCCACAAAACCGAGGAAGAGGAAGAGAGAGAGAGCCGCGTGACCGCTGAGAGAGGAGTAGGGGGCTCCTGGATAGAGAACATCGGTCACTTCAGGGGTTCAGGGGGTCTTCCAAGAGAGAGAACTTTTATGAGGAAAACTTTCTATAAGGGAGAATTGGGTGTACAAGGGTTGAGGTCTCCTCTTGTAAAATTTTTTTTTATAGTGAAGTTTGCATGCCCCATGGAGACGAGCCCTTTTGTTGCTGATCCATGTATTTTGATTGTTTTTATTTTATTTCTTCTTTCTTCCTGCTGCATCGTGTGGTACTGAAAAGGTTCTGGGAGATGGTGTCCTGGCCAGACATCCACCCAACAAATGGTATCAGAGTGAGGTGGTACAAGGTCGCAGATTGCAGTGGTGGTGAGCAAGACTGAAGATGGAGAAGACATGATCAATCAAGATAGAGACCAACAAGTTTGATGGTAAAAGTAATTTCTCCTTGTGGCAGGCAGAAGTTTGCGATGAAAAATGGAGTCCAACGAGATCAAGATCACCCCAAACAGAGCTCGGAAGGAGGAGATACAAGCTTTTGAAGTCGGCACGAGACCCGAGGCGTGAAGGACCGTCGGCGGAGCTGTGGAGAGGCGGAGCGTGGCCCAGGTGGGGCCAATGAGCGAGATGCGGACCCTGGCATGCGGCCCAGGCAGGCGTGCGGCCCAGCCCACGCACGCGCATTGGGCCCGGCCCGGGCCCAAGCTTCTGGCGTGCATGCGACCTAGGCCCGCGTGCGCAGTCCGGCCCAGGCCCAGGCATCATGCCTGGCCCTGTACCCCGATCCACCGTGGATCGGGAGGTCCACGACTGGGCCTATGGACCACGTGGGCATTTTTCACGTGTTTTTCGCGATCCACGTCACTATTCTATGGACCAGAGCACAATCAGAGGGCCCAGGGAGCTCCCGATCATGATCCGACGGTCCAAGGGCTTGATTTGAGCTGATTAAGGAGTCTTAAACCTAATCTAATTAGGTTTAAGCCTTATAAAAGCATGTACGTGGAACAGAGAGGTAGTGTGGTCTTTTGGGCTTTGTTTTTCACGGGAGAAGGCCGTGATGTCGTGAGGCACAGCGAAAAACCCACGAAATGAGGAAAAGGAAGAGAGAGAGCCCATGATCGCTGAGAGAGGAGCAGGAGGCTCCTGGACAGCGGACGTCGATCGCTTCAGAGATTCAGGGAGATCTTCCAAAAGAGAGAGCTTTTATAAGAAAGAACTTCCTGTGAGCGAGAATTGGTGTACAAAGATTGAGGGTGAAATCTTTCTTATAAATTTTTTTTTATAGTAAAATTTGCATGTCCCGTAAAAATGAATCTTTTTGTGACTGATCCACGTATCTTAATTATTTTTATTTTATTTTTTTTTTCTTCTGTATCACGTGGTACTGAAAAATCCTGAGAGGTGATGGACATCCACCCAACACTATTATCGTGTACATAAAAAAGAAATGAAACAAAGAGTTTCGAGATCAATCTTTTCTTCACAATAAAGTTGAAGGAAAGCAATTTGTTATAATCCAACATAGATCAATCATAGCATAGAAAGCATTTACTTTGAGAAAGCAAAAACGACCAAGATATTAAAGCAAAAATGACCAAGATATTATCGAAAAAATGGAAGGCAATTCAGTGCTTCAGGAGCTTATCCAAAGGCGATCTAAAAAGGAAGAAAAGCTCATCTGCGGCTCCAATTCAATGCCCATAGCCTTGAACCCTCGGATTATCCCGACGGTGAGCGCCTCGAAAACCCGGGAAACCGAGTCGGTGAACTCCGATGACCTGGCGATCTTGGAGATTTGCCTCAATTCAATGTCCTCAACCTTGAACCTTTGGATTATCGCGATGGCGAGAACCTCGAAAACCCGAGAAATCGAGCCGGAGAACTCCTCTGCCGTCGGGAGCGCCTCGAAAACCTGGGAAACTGAGCCGGAGAACTCCTCCGCCTGGCGAACTTGGAGATTTGCGGGATCTCACTGGAATCGGACCGGAGGAACCGGTTCAAGTCGGTGGAGATGGGATTGACGGCATCGACGACGGAGATCAGGGCTCTAAGGAGCCTGGCTTGCTTCTCGCACTTCATGGAGACGGACCGGAGATGGGGATTGCGAGGAATTAACCTAGGGTTATTGGCTTTCCCTTTCCCTCGAGAAATATTAGAGGCGTGGGGATTTTCGGCCAGAAAAAGCCGATTTTTTTAATATTTTTTATTTTTTATTTTCAAAAAAAACCCTCTCTCAACTTATTCTCAAAATTACCGTGTACATCGAAACTATCGATTCACGGCCACCATGGTCAAGAAAAAATCATATATATTCATAAAAAATAATTTACAGAAATCATCCGAGATATCAGAAAATCATAAAAAAAATTTTACAAAAAATATCATAATTTTGAATAAAAATATTTTCATCATACAAAATTTTGGCATTAAATGTGTGTCAGGAAGCATTGGTTACGTAGTCTAATCGAAAAAAATGGTGCACTGCACGTCAAATTTTCTATACCGCAGGTGGTGCACCAAGAATACTCTTGGATCAAATATTTCTTGGAGGACAGTGGCCCGTATATTGATTGGGCTTAGGCTGACTACCTTTTGTTTGGCTTAGGTGTGAGAAATTCTTTATACACTACCTACAGTGTAGAAAATACGAGCTAGCCTGCACTGCAACTTCTTATTGGTCCACGTAAATTCAAGCTGGCACATAGGGATGGGACATGACCCCTCTTAAATGCTCATTTGAAAAGTGGAGGAGCGGCATCTATTGTCAATATGATGTGCATTAATATTCGATCAGACATTTTTTTTAAATTTTGAACGGACAAAAATGCCCTTCCGACCAAGATACCTAAAGACCATGTTATTGCTTGGATTTTGCTCATTCTAAAACATTTGAAAGCTACTTCCGGCGAAATTCTCCTCATTCTAAAAAGTGCTCTAGGTGTCGGATCCAAGGAAGCAGATAGCATTCAGGTTGAAGTAAAATTCTTTCTCACTCTAAAAAATGGTTTGGATGTTGGATATACCATCAGTTTTGGTCTGAGATTGAAGTAAGCAATTGAAGATTTTTTCTACTACTTCGAGACAAAATATCATCCCAATAGGAAGTAAATAACCCTTCGTAGATTGTTTTTTACAATTTTGTTCGTAGATCCTTTATTACATCAACTGTTTTGATGGTTAGAGAAATTTAATACATTAGGAAACCATATAATATCTCAGAATGTCATAAATTACTTAACCCAATCACATCTTGAATATCAGAAGTATTAACTTGAGCTCAATTAGTCATATTTTAGATAATAGATAGAGGAAAAGTTCTGATATGGAGGATCAAAACATTCAATTTTGATTTTATGCTTGGGTGTCATAATTTATGTGAATGAACTCCTAATTCTGTGAGAGGATATCATAAGTTAAATTCTCATATTTTTATGTCAGTTGTCGTCACACCATATTATGATATTTGGTAGTTATATTTTAGTTAACGGATGTTGGGAAGTCCTAATAGGAGAATGAAAACTTTTAGTTTTTCTTTTTATGTCGGGGTGTCATAAATTCTGAAGAGGTATCATAATTTTATAAATGGACGTCATAAGTCTAAATTCATATTTTCAAAAAAATTTTATCTCCTAGCTGTATTATTACTCTTTGGATGTCATATTTATGACAATAGATAGTTGAATAGTCCTGATATGAAGGATCAAAATCTATATTTTTTCATTTTATACCAAGGTATTCATATTTCTCACAGCTCAAGTTATCTCAAAGCCATATTATTATATTCTGGGTGTCATATTTTAGTCAATGGATAGTGAAAAAATTCTGATATGAAAGATCAAAACTGATAATTTTTCATTTTGCTCCTGGGTGTCATAATTTTTTAAAAGGATGTCATAAACTTTGTGAAGAAGTGTCATAAATCCAATTCTTATATTTTTTAAGTTATTGTCGTGCCATGCCATATTATGATATCTTGAGAGTTATATTTTAGCCAACGGATGATGGGAAGTCCTGATAAGAGAATCAAAACCTTCAATTTTTTTTTTGTGTCGGGGTGTAATAAATTTTTGAAGTGGTGTCTTATTTTTATGAAGGGGTGTCATAAGTTCAAATCTAATATTTTTAGAGATTTTTTATCTCCTAACTATATTATTACTCTCTAGGTGCCATATTTTAGCCAATGCATTGTGCAATTATTAATATCCTCTAGAGAAAATATCACCTAATACTATTAACATCGATGTTATTGATCTTGTATAGAGATTTCTACTGATGATGTTGAAATTATAGATCTAAAAAATATCCAACAAGATTAGTTGGATGGGGGTTGCTGGTGTTATTCAAAAGAATGCACCTTCTCCTACTATCCCAAATACAGACAATGATTATGTTGATCCTCACATTAGAATAGAGTTCAATTTAGCAAATGATGTGTGCAATTTCTACAATAAATATGCAAGAAGAGTTGGTTTTGAAATCACAACCATGTATAATAGGTCCAACAACAAGAAAGAAATATACTTCAAGTACCTAGCATGTTGAAGGAAAGGAAAATCTAGGAAAACAGGAAATTCCATGAATCCTAAGGACATTGGAAAAATTGATTGTAAGGCATCGATAAAAGCAAGACTAATTCTAAAAATGGTAAGTGGACATTAGATGATATTTTTCTAAAACATAATCATGAGTTGTACATACCAACTATCGATTATCTACAATCCCATCAAAAGATCAACACGTCAGAAAAGGCAGAGATTAGCAATATGCATGCCGTGAATATATCCACAATTTAAATATACTCTGCCATGGTAAGAAGAAAAAGAGGTAGAAGGTAATTAAATTTTACAGAGAAAGATGCTCATAATTTCATCTGTCGGGAATGTCATAGTCAGCTAAAAGAAGGAGATGCATAGTCAATGGTAATGCACTTCACACAGATGCAAGTTAAAAATATAAATTTCTTTTATACTTTGGACCTGAATGACAATGGACAGCTTAGGACTGTCTTCTAGATGCATCCAAGGTCAAGAATGTTAAGCACTTACTTTGGTGATGTACTGACTTTTGACACAACTTATCTGACAAATATATATCAAATGCCATTCTATCCATTGTTGGAGTTAACCATCATGGACAGTCCACCTTGCTTGATTATAAATTGTTGTCAGATGAGAGGACTAAAACATTTAAGTGGATATTCCAATCATGGGTGGATGAAAATCGAGGTCAACCACCCAATGCCATCATAACCAACCAAGCTAAGACAATCGAGGTTGCTGTCAAAGAGATTTTTCTCAATGTACAGCACTGATTTTGTTTGTGGCACATATTGAAGAAGATCCCTAAAAAGATGGCCACATATGCACTGCCAATCCCAAATTTATGTTTGAGTTTGATGAAGTGATATATGACACAGTTATCACATAGGCTTTCGAGGAAAGGTGGGCACAAGTCATGGAGACATGAAGAATGCAAGGCTATAGATTGGTGAAATGATCTTTATGAATGTCGGGATAAATAAGTTTCAGTTTACCTTAAGGATACATTCTTCGTAGGTTTCTATGACATTATGTTTGATTACTTTTCTTTTTTTCTTTATAATCCTATACAAGCATGTCGTCTTTATAGAGGAGCGAGAGCTTCAATAACTTCTTTGATGGGTTTGTAAATTTGAAGACTATACTCAAAAAATTCATCGATAGGTATGAAAATATCTTGAAAAAAGATATGAAGCAAAATGAGCAAGATAATAAATCATTGCAAACGAATGCTTTTATAAAGACATCCTCATCTTTTGAGAGGCAAGAAGTAGCCAAATATATAAGGTGTATATTCAAAAAATTTCAGAATAAGGTCCTTGAAATGGCTGCATCAAATGCAAAATTAATTGAAGAAGTTGATAACTGTGCTGTATATTCTGTAAAATTATTTGAGAGGATTGAAGTTGATAGAATAAGCAAGGAGATTATAAAAAATTATATTATTTCATACGACAACTATTTGGAAGAGGTCAAATGCCAGTTTCGATCCTTTCAATTCAATGGATACTTATATAGGCATGCCTTATTAGTCCTTCAACAAAGTGAAGTATTTCATATTCCAGATAAGTACTTTTTGAAGAGATGGTGCAAGGATATGAAATACCAATTCGATCATTTCGACTGCAATATTCAATTTTTTGATAAAAGTATAAAAAAATCACAGTATGCACTCACATTATGTAGATTAAGATGTTCTAATTTATTTTTATGAAACCCTGTTAAATATCATAAAATCCTATTACAAATGTGATGTTCTATTGATTGTAGATATGCTTTGATGAGTTATTGGATGATGAAGCTTGCAGAAACAGCTTTCTTACTCTAAGAATTGATTTTGATGATCATAAATCATTTGAGGAGACTACTAATGAGTTTTTTATCTTTGAATAATATTTTTATGATATTTCAGATAGTCTAAAAGATTAAATTTGAAAAGTCTCATCAAGTGTGCAATTGAAATTTCTGCAAGTTGGAGAAGTTTTCAAAGCCTTTTGAGAGTGTCCAATTGATTTGAAGCCATTTGAGAGCATTTGAAAGTATTCTGATAAATTTCAGACCTTAAATACATGAAAAATTAGATTGGTATAAAATAGAGTGACCCATCTGGGTCATCTCCTTTCATTGGGTAGCCGGCATGCTTCATTTTATCTCATAGCATGCAGTGGGATGACCCATATGGACGACCCATGTAGTGGAATGACCCACCTGGGACGATCCCTGAGATCTTAAAACTAAAATAGAAAGTTGAACTTTCTGTCTAGTCAATTAGGGCACCCCATGAGACGTCCCATTGCCAGTGAGACATCTCTTTCCTACGAGCACGTATAACGACTAGTTTTCAGTCCATTTTTGATGCATTTAATGCACATTAAATACTCTCCAACGGCTCTAAATCGATATTAAAATATTTTTAAGTATAAATGGTGATTATAAATACTCTTTGAAGTAAAAAATCATAAATTTTGAAAGGATTGAAAGCTCAAATCCAAAAAAATTTAAAAATTCCTAAAAGAGAGGAAAAGAAGCATTCAATCAACTCACCAACCACTCTCCAGCTGCAATCAAGTGTGGAATTCATTAAGGATATTCAGCAAAAGCTTCTCTTTCTCTTAAGTATTATATTTCTATTGTATTTATTGTGTTCATTTAAGAAAATTTTGTACTGAAATTTTTGTACTCTATTTTACTCATATTGTACTTGGATTTTTGAGTTTTGGAGGATTCCAAAACTCAATTGGATTGATCAGGATCAGATTGTTGAGGATTGGCTTATACCTAAAAAATAAGTTTCTTGCTTGGATAGTAAGGTTGGGGTTGTCCAATGTGTTATATTTATTGAAATCCTTTTAGTGGATTGAATTCTCAAATAGAGACTTGAGGAGTGGATGTAGGTGCAAGATTGGTACCGAACCACTATAAATTTGTATTTATTATGCTTATATCTCTTTTTTTTTTTGTGCTTTATACTTGCATACCTATCATTTGTATTTGATTTCATTTTCATTGCAAATCAACTCACTCCATTCAACACTTTAGCACATTATTTTTAGTGCACTAATCTTAAAATTTTAAAAAGATCCAATTAACCCCTCCTCTTGGGCTCCATATCTGGACAACAAGTGGTATCAGAGCTCGATGCTCTAGCCCTTGCTTGATTTAACCATCAAGAGCCAAAGGTCTATGGCAGCCCAAATTGGCACATCCCTAGTCGAGGGGCAATCTACAAACCGACCTCCACTTTTCAATGGGTCAAACTACACCTATTGAAAAGCTCGAATGAAAATTTTTATTCAAGCACTTGACTATGATATATGAGTATCATAGTAAATAGACCACACACACCACTAAATTGATTGATGGTGTGTCTCTCCTAAGCCGGAAGATGAATGGAATGAATTTGATAAAAAATAGCTCAGCTCAATACTAAAGTCATGAATATTTTATATTGTGCTTTAGATGTAAAAGAATTTAATCATATTTTACTTTCAATTCAGCTAAAAAAATTTGGGATAGGTTAGAAGTCACACATAAAGGCACAAACCAAGTAAAAGATCTAAGATCAATATACTTGTGCACAACTATGAAGTGTTTGAAATAAAATTTGAAGAGTCAATAACTCAAATATTCATCCATTTCACTGACATCATAAATGGTTTGAAAAGTCTTGGCAAATATTATTCTAACAGTGATCTTGTAAAAAAAGTGCTCAGATCTTTACCAAGATCTGGGAGGCAAAGGTCACTGCAATCTAAAAATCAAGGATTTAAATATTCTACCATTGAAGGAGCTACTTGGATCTCTCATGACTCATGAGCTGATCATGAAGCAACACTCTGAGGAGGAGATCAAAAAAAAGAAGACTATCGCTCTCAAGTCGACAACTCAAAAAGAAGAAGATACTGAAAAATCAGAGAACTGCGAAAAAGATGAGGATTTGGCCTTAATCATCAGAAAATTCAAATGTTTCATGAAGAGAAGGAGAAAGGGACCAAGAAAGACCACCAGCTAAGGAGGAGCCGAGTAAATAAAAAGAAAAAGAACAACCCATCATCTGTTATGAGTGCAAGAAGCTGGGCCACTTCAGATTAGAATGTACCTAGCTCAAGAAAGGTCAAAAAAAGTTAAAAAAAAAAGACTATGATGGCTGCATGGAGTAATAGTGATGACTCTACCACAGATAAGAATCTCATGAAGAAGTCAACCTGTACCTTATAGCATATGAAAATGAGGTAACCTCTGAAACTTAAAATAAATTCTCTTATGATGAACTACAAGAAGCTTTTCATGAACTTTTGGATGATCTAAAAAATTAAGAATAAAAAATAAAAATCTAAATTAAGAAATCAAGTATTAGCTAAAGAAAAAGAAGAAGTTGATAGCAAAAATAAAGAATTAGAAATAAAAAATCAATCTCTATTAAAAGAAAAAGATGAAATTTCAAGCCTAAATAAAATTCTTGTAAAAAAAAAATCAAAATCTAAAGGAAGAAGTAACCAAGTTGAAACCTATAGTTGATAGATTTATATTAAGTTCAAACAAACATCAAATAATTATTGATAGTCAAAAAGCTGTATATGATAAAGTCAGACTTGACTATAACACTCTTAAAAAATAAAATTTTTTAAAAAATATTTTTGTTAATACATCCATGAGCAAATTATCAAATATTACTTATTTTAAATACGATAAAGTAGACATAAAGCTTATACATGCTTATCAAATAAATTTGTTGATAGAAATATTAAGAAAATATAGGTTCAAAAGAAACCATTGTGACTAACCTAAAGGACCAAGTTAGCTTGGGTACTAAAGTCAAAACTTGACTTTATGTGTGCAGGTGTGTCTTGCATCCCAAGCGATAAAATGAAAGTGATATCTTGATAGTGGGTGCTCAAGATACATGGCAGGTGATGAATCTCAATTCATCACATTGAAGCTAAAAATAGAGGATGGTCACCTTTGGAGATAATGACAAAGAAAGATCATCAGCATTGGTAATATTGATATCACTCCCTCCTCTTGTATTGAAAATGTATTACTTGTAGATGGTCTCAAGCATATCTTTTAAGTATTAGTCAATTATGTGATAAAGGTTACAAAGTAATTTTTGAATCATCTATGTGTATTGTATCTAGTCCTCTGATGATAGCACTAAATTCATTGGACATAGGCATGCAATATATACATGGTTGATTTGGATAATCTCTCCATACAAAATATGCAATGTCTTGTGGCTATGAATGCTAAAATTAATGAGACTAGTTGGCTTTGGTACCATAGACTTGCACATATTAGTATGCATACACTTTCTAAAATCATTAAAAAAGATTTAATTTTTGGTTTGTCAAAAATTAATTTTGACAAAGATAAAATTTATGATGCATGTAAATAGGTAAACAAATAAGAGTTTTCTTTAAATCTAAAAATATTGTTTCAACTTCTAAATCTTTAGAATTTTTACATATGATTTATTTGGTCCTACAAGAATAACTAGTTTAGGAGTAAAAGATATGATTTTATAATTATTGATAATTTTTTGCATTTCACTTTGTTTTATTTTTAGCTTCTAAGGATGAAGTATTTTCAGCATTCTCTAAGTTTTGTTGAAAGATTTAGAATGAAAAAGATTATCAATTATTTTATTCGTAGTGACCATAGCACTGAATTTGAAAATAAAAATTTTAAAAAATTCTATGATGAAAAAGATATAGATCATAATTTTTTAGCACCTAAACACCATAACAAAATAGAGTTGTAGAAAGAAAAAATAGAATCCTAGAAGAAATAGCTCGTACCATGCTATGTAAAAGTAGCTCCCAAAGTACTTTTGGGAAAAGCAATTAACACAGCATGTTATATTTTAAATCATGCTTTAATAAGATCAATTTTAAAAAAAAATATCTTATGAATTATGAAGGATAAAAATCTAATATAGGCTATTTTCATATTTTTTGTTGTGCTGCTTTGTTTTAAATAATGATAAAGATAGCTTAGGTAAATTTGATGCTAAATCTGATAAAGCTATCTTTCTTGGCTGTTCTACTTTAGCAAAGTATTTAGAGTATTTAATAAAAGAACACTAGTAGTGGAAGAGTCAATTCATGTAGTTTTTGATGAAACTAATGATCTGTCATCAAAGAAGAGAGAGGATACTGATGATCAGGTATCATAGAAGATGGAATGAAAGAACTCACCATCAATGACTTAGATAAGCAAATAAGAATCAATTGGATAAAAAATATGAGCATGAAAGCATCAATGATCAGAACATTCAAGAACAACCTCAAGATACAGGTAATCTTTCAAGAGAATGGAGGTATGTCCACAATCACTCCAAAGAATTAATAATTGGTGATCCGGTACAAGGGGTAAGAACTAGATCCTCTCTTAAAGATGTTTGTAATTATGTAGCTTTTGTTTCACATCTAGAACCTAAAATAATAGATGAAGCTGAAAAAGATCATAACTGGATAATTGCCATACAAGAAGAGTTAAATCAATTTGAAAGAAACAATATATGGATACTAGTTACTAGACCTAAAAATCACCCCATAATAAAACTAAATGGGTATATACGAATAAATTAGATGAAGATGGAATATAATAAGAAATAAAGCAAGATTAGTTGCTAAAGATACAATAAACAAGAAAAAATTAATTTTGATGAAATATTTCTCCTGTTGTTAGACTAGAAACAATAAGAATGCTACTTGCTTTTGCTTGTTTTATGAACTTTAAATTATTTCAAATGAATGTTAAAAGTACTTTTCTAAATGATTATATTGCTGAAGAAGTATATGTAGAACAATCTCAGATTTTGAAAGTCATAAATTTCTAGATCATATATTTAAGTTAAACAAAGCTTTATACGGTTTAAAACAAGCTCCTAGGGTCTGGTATGAAAGATTAAGTAAGTTCTTATTAGAAAATAATTTTCAAAAGAAAAATTGATACAACTCTATTTATAAAAAGAAAAGATAAAAAAATTTAGTTATACAGAATATATTGATGACATTATATTTGGATCTACTAGTGAAGATTTGTATCAAGAGTTTGCCAAGCTCATGCAGGAAGAGTTTGAGATGAGCATGATGGGAGAACTCATTTTTTTCCTCAGACTCCAGATTAAGCAAATGAAGGAGGAGATCTCCATCATCCAAAGTAAGTACACAAGAGAATTATTAAAGAAATTTGGAATGGAGAGCTTAAAAATTATAAGTACACCTATGACCCCTTTCTGTAAATACAAAAAGATGAACAAGATAAAAATATTAATTCAAAGCTCTATAGAGGTATGATAGACTCTTTATTATATCTTATACTAGTAGACCTGATATAATGTTCAGTATATGCATGTGTGCTAGATATCAGTCAAATCCTAAGGAATCTCACTTAAATACTATTAAGAAAATTTTTAGATACTTAAAGGAACACAAAATCTAGGACTTTGGTTTTCAAAATAATCTTCTATGGACTTAATAGGTTACTCAGATGCAGACCTTGTTGGATGTAAACTAGATAGAAAAAGTACTAGTGGAACTTGTCAATTTTTAAGAGTGAACTTAATCTCTTCGTTTAGCAAGAAGTAAAATTCGATAGCATTATCTATGGTCAAGCGAATACATTACAGTCAGAAGTTGCTGTGCTCAAATTCTGTAGATTAAGCAGCAACTCACAGATTTTGGTGTTGAACTTAAAAATATCTCCATAAGATGTGATAATACTAGTGCCATCAATTTGATCAAAAATCTTATTCAACATTCTAGGTCAAAACACATTGAAATTAGACATCATTTCATAAGAGAATATGTTCAAAATAATGATATAACATTTGAATACATAAATACTGAAAAATAACTAGCTGATATTTTTATCAAAGTACTAAATAAAAATAAATTTTATGAAATTAGAAGGAAATTGGATATCTTAGATCCTTCTGCTTGAACTTCAATCATAATTTCACTCTCAAAATTTTTTTAAAAATTTTTGACTACATTATCCTAATTTTGAAGCCATCTATCCCTTTTTTTTTAGATTTTTTCAAGATAATTAAAAATCATCAGTGCTATTCAGATATCTTCTCAAATTTTTTTATTAAATACTCAATCAAAAATTATATCAAAATTTATCTAGACTCCTCATGATCATCTCAACTCGATATGACCTATTTCAAATTTTTTCTTTTAATTTTTTCTTATTTTTAAGTATTTTTTTAATCGCTTGATGCAATCTTGGATGGAGCATCCCATTTGAACGGGTCTGGTTCTTCTCCCTTGAGCCAACCCATTTCCAATTCTATTTAAAAGCTATTTGGGGCATCTCAAAACCCAAAATCCTTCCTCTCCCTCTCGTCCCAAACCTAAAAATCTCCTTCTAGATCTCCACCGACCTCAAAACTTTGGATTTTCATCTCAAACCCTTAAGCTCTCTCTCTCTCTCTCTCACGACTTATCCTCTTGATCTCCACCAAATTTCAAACCCTAACCTGCAAAATCCATGAGAAACTCTCCTAAACCCTCTTCTCCTCTTCATTTTCTTCCATCTCTCATCCCTCTCTACCTCTTGACTGATTTTCCTCCTCTCCTTGGGACAATGGCCCCCAAAATGAGATTATCGCAGAGAAGAAAATCTGTAAGGTCTTTGGAGGCCGAGGAACGGAGGAAGAAGGCAGCTTAAGCACCAACCCAAGCTTCTCCACTGGTTACACCAAGTAAGATCCCTCTATCTACAAGAAAAGTAGCCTTGGATAGAAATATAGATTTTCAATTTTTGAAGAGTGATGGTTTTTCATTGGAGAGAAATTAATTAAGCATGGATGGAGATTTTTCCTCAATTTATCTGAGCTGGTTTATATTGATCTTGTTAAGAATTTTACTCAAATTTAGTCTTCTCTGATGGTATTTTGAGATTTACTGTGAAGGGAGTCCAAATTATTTTGAATGCACCTAGGCTAGGTAGACTCCTTCAGATGCCTTTTGAGGGTAGTTGCCTAGATGAACTATCTAAAAAGAAAATTGGATCTAGGACTATCCTTGGAAGAGAAGATATAGAGGGATTTCTGAAAATTGAGGCCAAGAATCTGAGTGTGGAGATGAGATGCTCCACCACATGGTGTCTAGAATTTTTTCTCTAGAGGGAAAGATATGATTTGATGACTGGTAGGGATATCTGTTTAATGCATCATGTTGTTTTTGAGACTCTCTTGAACCTATCTTTCCTGATGATCGATGCCATGAGGGAAGCCTTGAACAGATCCAAGGCTCCCTTGCCATATGGCATGGCTCTCACAGTGATTTTTAGGGAGTCTAGAGTGAGTTTTGAGGAGAGATTGTTTATAGATTGTCATACATCGACACCTACAACAACCACTCCTTTCGGTGCATGAGGTTGTCAGAGTAGATGGCCATTGGGCCAAGGATCATGCAGCTGCAGTTAGGAGGAGGATGATGAGAAAGAGGAGCATGCTGAGGGAAAGAGTCCATCTTCACCTGTGCCCAGGCAGAGTCCAGTTGATCATCCTGTATCGGAGCTAAGACAGGACCCTCAGTCAGAGTACCCCCATCGAGCCATACCGTGCCATCTTTTAGTTTGGGGGGTGAGGATATGGGACTGTTGGCTGAGAGAGTGGCAGAGATTCTATCTGTTCAGCAGCAATAATTTCAAGATCAGGTTCTTCAGCAGCTTCACCACTTCACAGTATCAGGAGCAGATTCTCCAGCAGGTGCAGCAGCAGCAGTATCGTCAGCCTCCGTCGAGTTCTTTCTCTGATCTTTCCTCGGACTTCTCTGTCATGCCACATATTTCTTCATTGATGGAGCTCTTATCTGATCTGAGTACTAGACTGAAAAGTATGAAGAGCTCCCTACTCAGATTCAGTGATAGGATTTTTGATATTGAGAGGGAGATCAGATGGATTTTTGATTTTCTATTGGCAAAAGTGAGCACATCGACCACCTCTTCACTCAATTGGCTGATTTGACTTGAGAGATAGAGAGACTCCACAGCCAGCTTCATTCTTCTCTTGAGCTGATTCGAGCAGACATCAGGGACTCCAGAGACTTTGTATCTTCTGATCTTGATGGGCTCGAGTTTTAGTGAAGGGGGTCCTGTCCCAGCTTGATGCCATTAGGACTCAGCTTCTGTCTAGGCCCTCCGCATCCAGTGAGCCAACCTTTGTCCAGCCTATTGCATTTCATCCTCTGACATCTTCCTCTCAGACCAGACCCTTCAGTCGAGGATGAGGTTGATTTTGTTTCACCTATCTTGATCTTGAGCTCGATGCCCATTCTCATTGACCTGATCATTTTGTACCAACTTTTTAGGTTATTTAGTTGTTATATTTTATTTTAGTAGTTGAATGTATGAGAGCTTTATGCTCATGGATATATATTATGACTCTTGTAACCTTCTTTTTATTGTAATTAATGAATGAGGCTATTATTATCATTTTATATAGCTCACTTCTTTTTTTTGGATGAATAAATGAATGAATGACTGTTATATTTGGATGACTGCACTATTACTTTGATACCTGATATACAACCATGAAAAATCTTACTCCCTTTAGTCCATTTTTTGATGATGTCAAAAAGGAGGAGAAAGTAGTATATTGTCTATCTGCACTTTTTAAATCTTTTTTTTAATTTTTGCTCTGATACAGTATTTTGCACGGATACACCTCTGATACGCCCATTTTTTACTCTGATACATCTATTTTTATCTTCATTTTGATATTTTTTAAAAAATTGCTCTGATACATCTATTTTTCTTGAGTGCTCTGATAATTTTATTTTTACATTGATATCAAAATGACTCGATACATTCATTTTTATTTTATAAAATACTCCAATTTTTTTTTTTAATTCTTATTCAAATGGTTTCATTCTTGCTTTGATATCAAAATGAGAAAAAGGAAAAGAAACATTCCTTTCACATTTATTGCTCTGATATTAAAAATAAAGAAGAGAAGAACAAAATTCTTTTATGAACCATCTCTGCTTTAATAAGAAAAATTTTACAAATTGAA
The DNA here is from genome assembly GCF_000442705.2 of Elaeis guineensis. Lineage (NCBI taxonomy): Eukaryota > Viridiplantae > Streptophyta > Magnoliopsida > Arecales > Arecaceae > Elaeis > Elaeis guineensis. Next base: position 79,813,617 of record NC_026005.2, read on the forward strand.
CACTCTTTATATAAAAAGGGAGAGATTTTTTTCAAAATGATCAAAATGATTATTTCATACAAGAAAAGAAAAAATTTTAACCGATTAAGAACAATCTTTAGAAAAACTCTTATACCTTCACAAATGAGTTTCAGTAAAATGAATTGAAATATTAAAATTACTGAAAATATGTATCTTATGATTTTTCAATACTTACTCTTTGGCATATTCCTATAAGTACTTCACAAACCCAAATTCTTTGAGCTTGATAGACTTATTTTTGAACACTCAAATATTTTATCATCATCAAAAAGAGGAGATTGTTGCTTCAAGAATTGATTTTGATGATCACAAATCATTTGAAGGACTATTAATGAGTTTCTTATCTTTGAAAAATATTTTTATATGTTTCAGATAGTCAAAAGATTAGATTTGAAAAATCTCATCAAGTATACTAAAATTGAAGTTTCTGCAAGTTAAAAAAGTTTTCAAAGTCTTTTGAGAGTGTCCAATTGATTTAAAGTCATTTGAGAGTATTTAAAAATATTCTGATAAGTTTCGAATCTTAAATACATGAAAAACTGATTGGCATAAAATGGGTGATCCATTTGGGTCATCTCCTTTCATTGGGTAGCCGATAGCTTCATTTTGGTCATGACACAGTGAGATGACCCATATGAGATGATCCATGCAGTGGGACGACCCACTTAGGATGACTCCTGAGATCCTGAGACCAAAATAGAAAGCTGAACTTTCTGTCTGACCCCATGGAATGTCCCATTGCCAGTGGGACACCCCATGGGATGTCCCATTCCTGCGAGCATACGTAACGGCTAGTTTTCAGTCTATTTTTGATGCATTTAATGTACATTAAACACTCTTCAATGGCTCTAAACCAACACTAAGATATTCTCAAGTGTAAATGGTGATTATAAATGCTCTCCTGAAGTAGAAAATTATAAGTTTTGAAAAGATTGAAAGCTCACATCTAAGAAAAGTTCAAAAATCTCTAAAAGAGAGAAAAAGAAGTATTCAATCAACTCACCAACCACTCTCCAGCTGCAATCAAGTGTGAAATTCATTGAGGATGTTCAGCAAAAGCTTCTTCCCTTAAGTATTATATTTTTATTATATTTATTATGTTTATTTAAGGAGATTTTGTGCTAAAATTTTTGTACTCTATTTTACTCACATTATATTTGGATTTTTGAGTTTTGAGGGGTTTCAAAACTCGATTGGATTGATCCGAACCTGAAATTAGATTATTGAGGTTGGCTTATACCTGAGAAATAAGTGTTCTTGCTTGGATAGTAAGGGTCGGAGTTATCCGACGTGTTGTATTTATTGAAATCCTTTTAGTGGATTGAATTTTCAAGTAAAATTTGGAAAGTGGATGTAGGTGCAAGGTTGGCACGAACCACTATAAATTGTTTGTGTTTGTTGTGCTTGCATCTCTTTTCTTATTCTTTATGCTTTATACTTGCATACCTATCATTTGTGTTTGATTTTATTTTTATTGCAAATCAACTCACTTCACTCAACACTTTAGCACATTACTTTTAGTGCACTAATCTTAAAATTTTAAAAAGACCCAATTCACCTCTCTCTTGACTCCATATTGGGCAACAAGCCTCCATATTCGAAGTTGCATTTAACTTAATGATGGATGATCTAACACCATATTCAGAAGAACAGTGGATGCTAATTATGCAGCTCAGCCAAGAAGACAACTTCTTATCCAAGATCTTGACCAAATCACTACAAAAGGCTGTCCAAGAGAGAATAGAACTAAAGCGGATTGAAGAAGAAGTCAAAGAAAAATATGAACAAAAATTTTACTAACAAATTTTTAAACAAAACCAAAAAAGACCTACAAAAAGATAAAGAACGTTTTCCATCAAATAGCAGAAGTAGTCCAACAAACAATTGAAAGCACTATACCATCTGCCGATCTATTTTTGGATGAGTTTGATGGTTATGTATGCAGTCAACTAATATAAGAGAGAGCATAATTTATCCTAATTTTTTATAATCTTATATAATTTTATGATGTCCATAAAAATTTATAACATCATGTATTCGACATATGATTTACTACGATAAAATTATAATATATTTTTTAACATATGATTTCAGAAATTAAGTTATGGTATCCAAGACTAACAAATAAAAAAGATGATAAATATATGTAGAAATAAAATTATGACATCCCTTCACAGAAATTATGACATCCCTTCATAGAAATTATGATATCCTATAAAAAATGCTAAACTAAAGTTGTTAACCCCTCTTTCTAGATCTTCTTATCATTATTTACCTACATCATGATTTTCAGGATGTCATAATACAGTATGAAGAAAAAAAATAATGAATATATATAAAAATAGAATTATGACATTTCTTCTTAAAAATTATGATATCTCTTTATACAAATTGACACTCCTACAGAAAATCTAAACTAAAGTTGTTAATCTCTCTTTTTTTATCTTCATATGATCTTTTGCCTATATCATGACTCTCAGGATATCATAATATCGTACGAAAAAAAAAAATAATGAATATATGCAGAAATAAAATTATGACATCCCTTCACAGAAATTATGACATCCTACAAAAAATGCTAAACTGAAGTTATTAACCCTCCTTCCAGATCTTTCTATCATTTTTTGTCTATATTATAACTCCTAAAATGTCATAATATGGTATGGAAGAAAAAAAAGATGATGAATATATGTAGAAATAGAATTATGACATCTCTTCTTAGAAATTATGACACTCCTTCATAGAAATTACAACACCCCTGTAAAAGTGCTAAACTAAAATTGTTAACCTCTCATTTCAGGTCTTCTTATCATCTTTTGCCTATATCATGACTCCCAAGATGTCATCAGACGACATGGAGAAAAAAATGATGAATATATGGAAAAACAGAATTATGATACTTCTTCATAGAAATTATGACACTCCTGTAGAAAGTGTTAAACTAAAATTGTTAATCCCTCCTTCCAGATTTTCTATCATCTTTTGCCTATATTATAACTCTCAAGATGTCATAATATGGTATGAAGAAAAAAATATGATAAACATATGAAGAAACAAAATTATGACATCTCTTCTTAAAATTATGATATCTCTTTATAGAAATTATGACACCCCTACAAAAAATACTAAATTGAAGTTGTTTACCTCTCCTTCCAGATCTTTCTATCATCATTTGCCTATATCATGAATCATAATACGGTATTGAGAAAAAAAGATGATGAATATATATGAAAATAGAATTATGATATGTTTTCTTAGAAATCATGATACTCTTTCATAGAAATTATAACATCCATATAGAAAGTGCTAAATTAAAGTTGTTAACCCCTCTTTTTAGATCTTCTGATCATCTTTTGCCTATATCATGACTACCAGGATGTCATAATATGGTATGGAAGAAAAAGATGATGAATACATATGGCAACAGAATTATGACACCCCTTCTTAGAAATTATGACACCCCTTCACAGAAATTATGACACTCCTGTAGAAAATGTGAAACTGAAGTTGTTAACCCCTCCCTTCAGATCTTCCTATCATCCTTTGCCGATATCATGACTCCCAGGATATCATAATACAACATGAAGGAAAAAAATGATGAATATACGAGAAAACAGAATTATGATACCCCTTCTTAGAAATTATGACACTCCATAAAAATTATGATACTCTTGCAGAAAGTGCTAAACTAAAAAGATCTCTAAAAAGATCTCTAAAAATTATGATACTCTTGCACCAATTTTGTTTGTGGTGTATATTGAAGAAGATCTCTAAAAGGATCGGCCACATATGCACTGTCAATCCCAAATTTATGTTTGAGTTTGATGAAGTGATATATGACACAGTTATCACACAGGCTTTCGAGGAAAAGTGGGCACAACTCATGGAGAAATATGAAGAATGCAAGGCTATAGATTGGTTTAAATGACCTTTATGAATGTCGGGATAAATAAATTCCAGTTTACCTTAAGGATATATTCTTCATAGGTTTCTATGACATTATGTTTGATTTACGTGCATGTTTATAAATTTTGAGCATATGGGGATATTTAATGCTTCTCTTTTTTCTTTTATAATCCTGTACATGCATGTCATCTTCACAGAGGAGCGAGAGCTTCAATTACTTCTTTGATGGGTTTATAAATTTGAAGACTATACTCAAAAAATTAATGGATATGTATGAAAATATCTTGAAAAAAGATATGAAGCAAAAAATGAGAAAAATAATAAATCATTGCAAACGAATGCTTTTCTAAAGACGTCCTCATCATTTGAGAGGTAAGAAGCAGCCAAATATGCAAGGTGCATATTCAAAAGATTTCAGAATAAGGTCCTTGAAATGGCTACATCAAATGCAAAATTAATTAAAGAAGTTGATAACTGTGCTATATATTCCGTAAAGTTATTTGAGAGGATTGAAGTTGATAGAATAAGCAAGAAGATTATAAAAAATTATATTATTTCATACGACAACTATTTGGAAGAGGTCAAATGCCAGTGCTGATCCTTTCAATTCAGTGAATTCTTATATAGGCATGTCTTATTAGTCCTTCATCAGAGCAAAGTGTTTCATATTCCAGATAAATATTTTTTTGAAGAGATGGTGCAAGGATATGAAATACCAATTCGATCATTTCGATTGTAATATTCAATTTTTTGATAAAAGTACCAAAAAATCACAGTATGCACTCACATTATGTAGATTAAGATATTTTAATTTATTTTTATGAAATCCTGTTAAATATCATAAAATCCTATTACAAATGTGACATTCTATTGATTGTAAATATGCTTTGATGAGTTATTAGATGATGAAGCTTGCAGAAGTAGCCTCCATGTCCGAAGTTGCATTTAACTTAGTGATGGATGATCTAACACCATTATTCAGAAGAGCAATGGATGTCAATTATGTAGCTCAGCCAAAAAGACAGCTTCTTATCCAAGATCTTGACCAAATCACTATGAAAAGCTGTCCAAGAGAGAATAGAACTAAGAGCGGATTGGAGAAGAAGTCAAAGACAAATATGAACAAAAATTCTACTG
>NC_026005.2:79818780-79833695 GCF_000442705.2 Elaeis guineensis
TGTAGAACAACATCCTTAGAACCCATGCGGATATAGTTTTCATATAATTCATCCCTTGACCAAATGATCATAGGACACCCCAGAGTTTAACTGTCAACTCTGATCAGGTTATCCACATTGTATTTCAAAATATCAAATCCATCTGATGGATTACCCTGGCCAAGGTTTTGCTAAATTGAAATACAGCGACTCATTCTTCTCCAACTCTTGGAGTGGTCAATCCCATCTCGATCACACTCTGACTTTGCAAGTACTTGACTGTGCCCAGAAGCTTCCATCTCTGAATTAGAAATTCAGTTAGTCCAGTACCAAAGCACAGTGAGTTGCTTGCAAGTCCAACTCACTGAGGCGATCTCAAGTCTAAGGGACACTATAACCTATATCCCATCAGAGACATTCTCGACAGCAGAATGCTCTGGAGTTGGTCATGTTTAATGACGATGTACCCTTACATCTCACCTGTATGCCATACCAGTGTCTTCACACTCTTTGGTTAAGAGGACAACCAACCCATATGGCCTATAGCGACCTATGCTCGATAGAAGCCGTCGTCCTTATTAACAGCCTATCATTTGGTCGTGAACAGTTTTAAGGACTAATCGATAAATTCTCTCTTTATCGAATCTAAATAGTCCTAAGGACTTCATCATAACAACGAAGTTCATTAGAAGATGAAAGCTTATGATGAAAATACCAAATATATTTTATTTATTAACAAATCAATTACAATACTTGGTTGCTCAACCGTCAACAGCTTGACGATTGCTTTTTGGGACACATTTTCCAACAACTCCCACTTGTCCTAAAGCCACTCGGCACAGTATCTAATACCCATCTTCGACTTATGGTTGTCGAACTCCTTTATTGCCAGGGCTTTAGTGAAGGGGTCGGCTAGGTTCTCCTTTCCATCGATCTTCTGAAGGTCGACGTTCTCTCAGACCAGGTGGAAGTGGCGCAAGATGTGCTTCGTCCGCTGATGTGGTTTGGGTTCCTTCACCTGAGCTATGAAACCAGTGCTGTCGCAGTAGAGTAGGACTGGACCATCGAGGGAGGGTGCTACTCTGAGCTCAGTGATGGATTTCCTCAGCCACACAGCTTCCTTCGCGGCATTCGATGCTGCGATGTACTCCGCTTCACAAACAGAGTCTGCCACAGTATGCTGCTTGGAACTCTTCCAGCAGATGGCTCCACCATTCAGAGTAAAGATATAACCCAACATGCTCCTGCTGTCATCATGGTCAGATTGGAAGCTGGAGTCTGTTAACCCCACAAGTTTCAGATCTGACTCATCATAACCAACCATTGGTCCTTAGTATTTCTCAAATACTTAAGGATGGCTTTAACCACTTTTCAGTGATTTTCTCCAGGATCAGATTGGTATCTACTCACTACTCCTAGTGAGTATGCCACATCTGGTCTTGTACATGTCATGACGTACATGATAGATCCCACGGCTGAAGCATATGAGACACTACTCATACGCTCTCTCTCTTCAGGAGTTGTCGGACAATCTTTCTTAGAGAGAAAAATTCCTTGGCCTATCGGTAGATAGCCCTTCTTGAAATTCTCCATGCTGAACCTCTTCAGCACAGTGTCTATGTACATGGACTGGGATAACCCAAGCATCCTTTTAGATCTATCCCTATAGATCTTCATCCCTAGGATGTAGGATGCTTCACCCAAGTCCTTCATGGAGAACTGTGATGACAACCAAACTTTTATTTCCTGTAGTGCGGAGATGTCATTCTTGATTAAGAGAATATCATCTACGTACAAGACAAGGAATACCACAACTGGACCATTTGCCCATTTATAGATGCAGAGCTCTTCTTCATTCTTAATGAAGCCATACGTTTTGATCACCTTATCAAAACGCATGTTCCAACTCTGAGAAGCTTGCTTCAATCCATAAATGGATCTCTGAAGCTTGCACACCTTGGACTCATCTGTGGATGTAAATCTCTCAGGTTGTATCATATACACCTCTTCAGTCAGCTCTCCATTCAGGAAAGCTGTCTTTACATCCATCTGCCAGATCTCATAATCCAGATGGGCAGCTATTGCAAGCATTATCCGAATAGATTTGAGCATTGCCACAGGGGAAAACATCTCGTCATAGTCAATACCATAACGTTGATGATACCCCTTGGCAACCAGACGGGCTTTATAGGTCTCCACCTTTCCGTCTGCGCCCCTCTTCCTTTTGAAGACCCATTTACACCCAATGGGTTTAACCCCTTCAGGTGGGTCAACCAATGTCCATACATCGTTGACTTTCATGGACTCCATTTCGGATTTCATGGCTTCAAGCCATTTCTCGAAATCAGGTCTCTGCATTGCATCCATATAGGTGATCGGATCCTCATTATTCTCATTAAGTTCGATGGGATCACCGTCCCGGACCAAGAAACCGTAGTATCTGTCCGGCTAACGCGGTACTCTACCGGATCACCTTAATGGTGCAGGTATATTGGGCTTCGATCTGATCTAATCATATCCGACTCAAGTTCAGCTATTGGTGTCGGTCCTTCTACCTGTTGAACTTCATCAAGTTCAATCTTAGAGGCAACGATTCCTTCACCAAGGAACTCCTTTTCTAAAAAGATTGCCTTAAGGCTGACGAACACCTTTTGTTCATCAGCATGGTAGAAAAAATATCCTTTTATCTCTTTGGGGTACCCTATGAATGAGCATTTGTCAGATCTAGATCCAAGTTTGTCCGTGACTAATCGTTTGACATAGGCCGGGCACCCCCAGACCCTAAGGTGTGAAAGTGCTGGCTTACGTCCTGTCCATATCTCATATGGAGTCTTAATTAGAGACTAACTTGGAATCCTATTTAACAGATAACAGGTCGATTCGAGTGCATATCCCCAGAAGAATATCGGCAAGCTAGCAAAACCCATCATGGATCGGACCATGTCTAACAGAGTCCGATTCCTCCTTTCAGACACACCATTATGCTGTGGTATTTCTGGAGGAGTCCACTGGGAGAGAATCCCATTCTCTCCTAGATATGTGAGAAATTCACTAGAAAGGTATTCTCCTCCTCGATCAGATCGAAGAGTTTTAATACTCTTCCCAGTTTGTTTTTCTACTTCACTTCGGAATCGTTTGAACATTTCAAATGAATCCGACTTATGTTTCATCAGATAGACATATCCATATCGGGATAGGTCATCCGTGAAAGTTATGAAGTAGAAATCTCCACCTCTAGCACTGGTGCTCATGGGCCCGCATACATCAGTATGTACTAGGCCCAAGAGGTCAATAGCTCTCTCACCTTTTCCAGGTGACTTGGTCATTTTACCAAGAAGACAAGACTCACAGGTTGGAAGTGATTCACAATCACTGACTTCGAGGATTCCCTCTTGAGTCAACCTGTTTATTCTGTTCTTGTTTATATGACCTAGCCTACAGTGCCATAAGTAGATATCTGACACACTATCTAATCTAGGGTGCTTGCCAGTTGAATAGACTCTTATCAGGCTTGATCTTTTTGGTCTGGCTCTGCACTGATGTCCCAGCCTGAACTTGCACCTTCTTCACTTTCTTCTTCTTGTTCTTCTTCCCTTTCTTAAAAGGTCGAGAACCAGAAGACGAACCTCCCACTAAGTTCACCAACTCCTTGAGGAGTTGGTGATCCTTCTCAAAGTTCTGAAGCAACCCCAGTAACCCGTGGTAGTTCTCTTCAGGCTTTGTCATTCTATAATGAGTGAGGAATGGGAGATAAGACTTGGGCAGCGAGTTCAGTATTGCATCTTTCCCAAGCTGCTCATGCAAAGGAAAGCCGAGCTTGCTCAATCTTTCCATCAGCTCGATCATGTACAATACATGATCAGTGACAGAGGCACCATCCCGCATTTTGGCGTTGAAGATGGCACAACTAGTCTTGTGCCTCTCCACGTCATCGGGTGTGCCAAAGGCATCCTCCAACACTTGAAGCATGTCCTTTGGCTGAGCTGTCTCGAATCTGCGACTGAACTCGTCGCTCATAGCAGCCAGCATGATACAGCGCACCGTGGTCCGGTCACTGAGCCACTTCCGGTAAGTGTCTCTGACTGTTCCACATGCATTGACAGCTGGCTCCTCAGGTGCAGGATCCATTATCACATATAGGATCCGTTCATGCTCTAGGACTATCTTCAACTTTCGGTACCAGCTACCGAAGTTGGGTCCCACCAACTTATCATTGTCCAACAATGATCGGAGCGATAGGAAAGTGGCCATATTTGCACAAAGGAGAACCATAACCTAATTAGTAATTGATTCATTAAATCTAAAGATTTGGACTTTAATCAAAAAGTTTCTCCCACTATTTTATTCGAATTGGTAGCCTCTACCTCCAACTCGAGGAATTACCCTAATTCCTTAGTGGGTACTAGAATCCACTTAGACTGCACACAAGCCCAACTTTAGTTGGTCAACCCATGTACATCTAAGGGTAGGTTCATAACCAATTGTTTCTCTAAACAATTTTTAGTAATTTTAATTTTGCCCCAGAAATCTAATCAGTAGGCTTTGGCCTCCACTGTAAGGATCCGGTTAGGTCCAACCATTAACATGATCATACTTGGTGTATCTAACCAACGAATGATTAAGCCCAACTTTGGTTGGCTCACCTAACCACCATTAGAGAGACACTTCCAAGTCGTCATATGATGAGTGATAATTTCATTAGTCAACAAGTACCAGGCCTTTGGGTCTGCAATGATTATTGAGTTAATGGACTCATTATCAAACACCTTAATGGGAGGCTATGACTCAGTTATCTCCATAACTTTGTCATTTTAAGGACCTAATAATTTTAAAAGATTTAAATAATTTAGAGGATGAGGTCAGATGAACCAGCTTATCATGATCCTCCCACTAGCTTCACCAAGTCAGCTTAAGGGAGACCATTAAAAGGGCTGGTCTAGGAGCACCTAAATCAGTCACACTGATTTACCTAGCTGTCATGGGTCAGCTCGAATAGTCAAGTGATCCGATCAAAACATAATTTCACCAAGAGGCCAGGTAAGTTCGATCAGTGGGAGGGTCTGCCAAAGCTTGCCTTAGACACCATCAGAAATGGCCAGGTAAGCGGGCTCCCAATTAAAAACCACCGGTCTGGTTTACCTTAGACACCAACTGGTTTAATTAGTTTCGATTAGATCAATCTAACAGTTCGTGCTAGACCGCTTAGCCAAGAATCAAGTCCACTTGGTTCTCGTTAAAGACATGGACTTGACCAACTACAACTATTGTAATTGATCTAGAGAATCCTTGACCTAATCTAAGACAACAATTGATTAGATTTAGTCAATTCTCTAATTAAGTCCATCTTTAATCTAACCATAGGTCTAACCCAATTAATGGACCTAATTCCCACTAACCCATTAACCCAATGTGTTATGATTTGTGTCTTAGGTTCTTCAATTCACAATCCTAGAACCTAATCAACAACTTCTTAATTCTTAATTAAGTTTTGGGCTGAGGGTTGGGTTTGGCTTTTCAAAAAATAATTTTCATATTTGTAAAATAATTTTACAATATGATTCTACCAACCATATTGCATGTTTGATTCATAATCAAGATGCAAGTGAAATAAACATGAAACTACTTTAGATCTAATCTAAACAGGTTCATGTAATTGAAACAATTTCAACTTTAAACAATTTTTTTGCACAAAAATTATTAACAAAGAGATTTTATTTCAGATTTAAACATCTTTTAAATCTAATAAATCATAAATTTAATCTAGATCATATCTAACAAATTTATGATTAAAGATAGATCTACACAAACTAGGACAACCTTTGCACTGTAAGGGGTAAACCTTACAGCAGGACAACCTTGCAGTTTGTGATTGATCTAAAATTTTAATTTCAGATTTGATAATCAGATTATAAAGTAGATCTAATCTAAAAAATAATCTAAGCATGTATAAATAATCATGTAATAAAGAACCTAGGCTCTGATACCAATTGATGGAACCAGATCTAGGGTTTCAGGGTTAGATCTTGAAACTTTTTCAAGATCATACAGTGAAAGACTAAAATAAATTAAAATTTATTTTCTAAGTTTAGAAAATTCCTAGATCTAAGATCCTATTACATGATTATTACATAGCATTAAATCAAAAATTAAAATATATAAATATAGCATGAACTACATATTGATCATATCAACATGTTTCTATACTACATCTAATGTATGTATTAAACAATAGATCAGATCTATTACCTTGCAAGTTAGACGTTCTAACCTTGTTGATCTGGGCTTGAGGATGATGTTGCAAGCCGCACACGCATCCGGCCTCTAGGAGTCGTCCACACGAGTCCACGAATCTCGATCAGAAGTCCTGCTTCAGGAAATCAGCACAGTATGCTAGTACTGCGCTGATCCTTCTTTGATGGTTGATCAGGTGCCTCCTTCTTCTTGATTTAGACTCTTCCAAAGATGGAAAGTAAAAGGAGGAGTTTCAAATCTGAGACACTCTCAGGAAACTCAAGATGGAGGGAGGAAAGATATGAAAATAAAAACCCTAGAAGAAGATCCTCTTCTTCTTCACGTTTTTCTCTCTAGACACCTAAACTTGCGTCTTTTATATCTCCACGACCTAAAGGTATTTCTCTCTGATTTTTGGATGGAACAAAGGTCTCTCAAATCTCTGATTTTCTCTAAAATTTCACGAAGAAACTCATCTTATATAGAGAGATATGATAGAGTCCTTATCTAGGTCAAACACCTAGTCAAGGCTTATCCAAACATGGCAAGTTAAGGGACGCCCAACTCTTGAGCACCTCCTTCATATTTTCATGTATGGATCACCAGAAAAGGGTGCACAATGTATACCCTAAAAACTATGAAAATTCCAAAAAAAAATTGGATAAATTCGGTGCAAAATTGAAAGAGTTTTGGATTTCTAAAACTCTATCTCATAGAATTCGAAATCCAAACTTATTCCTTTTAGATTTGATCCAAACCACCTTCCATGTAAGAAAGAAGAGAGGAGACCTTTTGTGAACGTGGGAGAGATCTGGGAGAGGGCTTTTATCACACAAAATAAGTGGAGATTGATGTTGAATAAGAGAGAGGGCGTGGAGAAGGATTATGTGGCGCAAGGTGGAATCCTAGTCTTACTAGGATTCTGTCTTATGACTTGTTTTAATTTGGTTTCCCAAACCAAATCAAATCAAAATTAGATCAATCCAATTAAAATAGGTCTTAACCAAATTAAGAACCTAATTTAATCAGATTAAATTAGATTTAAATCTGATTTAATTTTTTAATCAAATTAGAAATTAGATTGACCCAAGTCCTAGTTGAACTAGGACAAGTTTTTCCTTGCACTTGGCTTATCCAATAAACTAATTGGACTTGATCCAATCAAGTCCAAACTAAATTTAGTTAAATCATATTTAATTAGACTTAATCTCAGCCTATTGGCTTAATCAAATTAAGCCAATTAGCAATCGAATTGCTAATCGATCCTCCTGCAACACTTGCACTGGGTTAAATGTCAATCGTATTGATCATTTAACCCTAGAACGATTCTTAATCGTTGATCAACCATCTGATCGGATCATGAACTCTAATGTGTGTGACCTCATAGGTCCGAACCTAAGCTGGTAGCATAGGAACAAATTCCTATACCAATCGAAGTGACCATCTAGCAATGGTACCCGACGATCGGATAGGTCGAATGTGTAGAACAACATCCTTAGAACCCATGCGGATATAGTTTTCATATAATTCATCTCCTTGACCAAAATGATCATAGGACACCCCAGAGTTTAACTGTCAACTCTGATCAGATTATCCACATTGTATTTCAAAATATCAAATCCATCTGATGGATTACCCTGGCCAAGGTTTTGCTAAATTGAAATACAGCGACTCATTCTTCTCCAACTCTTGGAGTGGTCAATCCCATCTCGATCACACTCTGACTTTGCAAGTACTTGACTGTGCCCAGAAGCCTTCCGTCCCTGAATTAGAAATTCAGTTAGTCCAGTACCAAAGCACAGTGAGTTGCTTGCAAGTCACTGAGGCGATCTCAAGTCTAAGGGACACTTATACCTATATCCCATCAGAGACATTCTCGACAGCAGAATGCTCTGGAGTTGGTCACGTTCAATGACGATGTACCCTTACATCTCACCTGTATGCCATACCAGTATCTCCACACTCTTTGGTTAAGAGGACAACCAACCCATATGGCCTACAGCGACCTATGCTCGATAGAAGCTATCGTCCTTATTAACAGCCTATCATTTGGTCGTGAATAGTTTTAAGGACTAATCGATAAATCCTCTCTTTATCGAATCTAAATAGTCCTAAGGACTTCATCATAACAACGGAGTTCATTAGAAGATGAAAGCTTATGATGAAAATGCTAAATATATTTTATTTATTAACAAATCAATTACAATACTTGGTTGCTCAACCGTCAACAGCTTGACGATTGGCTTTTTGGGACACATTTCCCAACAGGGGGTCCTGTCCCAGCTTGATGCCATTAGGACTCAGCTTATGTCTAGGCCCTCCGCATCCAGTGAGCCAGCCTTTGTCCAGCCTATTGCATTTCATCCTCTGACATCTTCCTCTCGAACCAGACCCTTCAATCGAGGATGAGGTTGATTTTGTTTCACCTATCTTGATCTTGAGCTCGATGCCCATTCTCATTGACCTGATCATTTTGTACCAAACTTTCTAGGTTATTTAGTTGTTATATTTTATTTTAGTAGTTGAATGTACGAGAGCTTTATGCTCATGGATATATATAATGACTCTTGTAATTTCTCTTTTTGTTGTAATTAATGAATGAGGCTATTATTATCATTTTATATAGCTCACTTCTTTTTTTTGGATGAATAAATGAATGAATGACTGTTATATTTGGATGACTGCACTATTACTTTGATACCTGATATACAATCATGAAAAATCTTACTCCCTTTAGTCTATTTTTTGATGATGTCAAAAAGGAGGAGAAAGTAGTATATTGTCTATCTACACTTTTTAAATCTTTTTTTTTAATTTTTGCTCTGATACAGTATTTTGCATGGATACACCTCTGATACGCCCATTTTTTACTCTGATATATCTATTTTTTTCTTCATTTTGATATTTTTTAAAAAATTGCTCTGATATATCTATTTTTCTTGAGTGCTCTGATAATTTTATTTTTGTATTGATATCAAAATGACTCGATACATTCATTTTTTATTTTACAACATACTTCAATTTTTTTTTTTAATTCTTATTCAAATGGTTTCATCCTTGCTTTGATATCAAAATGATAAAAAGGAAAAGAAATATTCCTTTCACATTGATTGCTCTGATATTAAAAATAAAGAAGAGAAGAACAAAATTCTTTTATGAACCATCTCTGCTTTAATAAGAAAAATTTTACAAATTGAACACTTTTTATATAAGAAAGGGAGAGATTTTTTTCAAAATGATCAAAATGATTATTTCATACAAGAAAAAAAAATTTTAACTGATTAAGAACAATCTTTAGAAAAACTCTTATACCTTCACAAATGAGTTTTAGCAAAATGAATTGAAATATTAAAATTGCTGAAAATATGTATCTAATGATTTTTCAATACTTAATCTTTGGCATATTCCTATAAGTACTTCATAAACTCAAATTCTTTGAGCTTGATAGACTTATTTTGTGAACACTCAAATATTTTGTCATCATCAAAAAGAAGGAGATTGTTGTTCCAAAAATTGATTTTGATGATTACAAATCATTTGAGGGGACTACTAATGAGTTTTTTATCTTTGAAAAATATTTTTATGATGTTTCAGATAGTCCAAAAGATTATATTTGAAAAATCTCATCAAGTATACTAAAATTGAAGTTTCTGTAAGTTAAAAAAAAATTCAAAGTCTTTTGAGAGTGTCCAATTAATTTAAAGTTATTTGAGAGTATTTAAAAATATTTTGATAAGTTTCGAATCTTAAATACATAAAAAACTGGATTGACATAAAATAAGATGATCCATTTGGGTCATCCCCTTTCATTGGGTAGCCGGCATACTTCATTTTAGCTCATGGCACGCAGTGAGATGACCCATATGAAATGATCCATGCAGTGAGATGACCCACCTAGGACGACTCCTGAGACCCTGAGATCAAAACAAAAGGCTGAATTTTCTGTCTGACCCCATGGGACGTCCCATTGCCAATGGAACACCCCATGGGATGTCCCATTCCTACGAGCATACGTAACAGCTAGTTTTCAGTCCATTTTTGATGCATTTAATGTACATTAAACACTCTTCAATAGCTTTAAACTAACACTAAGATATTCTCAAGTGTAAATGGTGATTATAAATGCTCTTCTGAAGTAGAAAATTATAAGTTTTGAAAAGATTGAAAGCTCACATCTAAAAAAAGTTCAAAAATCTCTAAAAGAGAGAAAAAGAAGTATTCAATCAACTCACCAACCACTCTCCAGCTGCAATCAAGTGTGGAATTCATTGAGGATATTCAGCAAAAGTTTCTTTCCCTTAAGTATTATATTTTTATGGTATTTATTGTATTTATTTAAGGAGATTTTGTGCTGAAATTTTTGTACTCTATTTTATTCACATTATATTTGGATTTTTGAGTTTTGAGGGATTTCAAAACTCGATTGGATTGATCCGAACCTAAAATTGGATTGTTGAGGATCGGCTTATACTTGAAAAATAAGTGTTCTTGCTTGGATAGTAAGGGTCGGAGTTATCCGACGTGTTGTATTTATTGAAATCCTTTTAGTGGATTGAATTTTCAAGTAGAAACTTGAGAAGTGGATGTAGGTGCAAGGTTGGCATCGAACCATTATAAATTGTTTGTGTTTGTTGTGCTTGCATCTCTTTTCTTGTTCTTTATGCTTTATACTTACATACCTATCATTTGTGTTTGATTTTATTTTTATTGCAAATCAACTCACTTCACTCAACACTTTAGCACATTACTTTTAGTGCACTAATCTTAAAATTTTAAAAAGATCCAATTCATCTCCTCTCTTGGGCTCCATATGTGGGCAACAAGCCTCCATATTCGAAGTTGCATTTAACTTAATGATGGATGATCTAACACCATTATTCAGAAGAACAGTGGATGCTAATTATGCTGCTCAGCCAAGAAGACAACTTCTTATCCAAGATCTTGACCAAATCACTACAAAAGGCTATCCAAGAGAGAATAGAACTAAGAGCGGATTGGAGAAGAAGTCAAAGAAAAATATGAACAAAAATTTTACTAACAAATTTTTTGAACAAAACCAAAAAAGACCTACAAAAAGATAAAGAAACGTTTTCCATCAAATAGCAGAAGTAGTCCAACAAACAATTGAAAGCACTATACCATCTGCCGATCTATTTTTGGATGAGTTAGATGGTTATGTATGCAGTCAACTAATATAAGAGAGAGCATAATTTATCCTAATTTTTTTATAATCTTATATAATTTTATGATGTCCATAAAAATTTATAACATCATGTATTCGACATATGATTTACTACGATAAAATTATAATATATTATTTTAACATATGATTTCAGGAATTAAGTTATGACATCCAAGACTAACAAATAAAAAAGATGATAAATATATGTGAAAATAAAATTATGATACCCCTTCACAAAAATTATGACATCCCTTTATAGAAATTATGATATCTCTATAAAAAATGCTAAACTAAAGTTGTTAACCCCTCTTTCTAAATCTTCCTATCATTCTTTAACTATATCATGATTTTCAGGATGTCATAATACAGCATGAAGGAAAAAAATGATGAATATATATAGAAATAGAATTATGACATCTCTTCTTAAAAATTATGACATCTCTTTATACAAATTGACACTCCTGCAAAAAATGCTAAACTAAAATTGTTAATCTCTCTTTTTTTATCTTCGTATGATCTTTTGCCAATATCATGAGTCTTAGGATGTCATAATATCATATGGAGAAAAAAAGATGATGAATATATGCAGAAATAAAATTATGACATCCCTTCACAGAAATTATGACACCCTGTAAAAAATGCTAAACTAAAGTTATTAACCCTCCTTCCAGATCTTTCTATCATTTTTTGTCTATATTATGACTCCTAAAATATCATAATATGGCATGAAAGAAAAAAAGATGATGAATATATGTAGAAATAGAATTATGACATCTCTTCTTAGAAATTATGACACCCCTTCATAGAAATTACGACACCCCTATAAAAGTACTAAACTAAAATTGTTAACCTCTCATTTCAGGTCTTCTTATCATCTTTTGCCTATATCATGACTTCCAAGATGTCATCAGATGGCATGGAGAAAAAAAGATGATGAATATATGGAGAAACAGAATTATGACACTTCTTCATAAAAATTATGACACTCCTACAGAAAGTGTTAAACTAAAATTGTTAATCCCTCCTTCCAGATATTTCTATCATCTTTTGCCTATATTATAACTCTCAAGATGTCATAATATGGTATGAAGAAAAAAATATGATAAACATATGAAGAAACAGAATTATGACATCTCTTCTTAGAAATTATGACATCTCTTTACAGAAATTATAACAATCCCACAAAAAATACTAAATTGAAGTTGTTAACCTTTCCTTCCAGATCTTCCTATCATCATTTGCCTATATCATGAATGATAATACGGTATTGAGAAAAAAAGATGATGAATATATATAAAAATAGAATTATGATATTTTTTTTTAGAAATCATGATATTCTTTCGGACATCCATGTAGAAAGTACTAAATTGAAGTTGTTAACCCCTCCTTTTAGATCTTCCGATCATCTTTTGCCTATATCATGACTCCCAGGATGTCATAATATGGTATGGAAGCAAAAAGATGATGAATACATACGGCAACAGAATTATGACACCCCTTCTTAAAAATTATGACACCCCTTCACAGAAATTATGACACTCTTGCAGAAAATACTAAACTGAAGTTGTTAACCCCTCCCTTCAGATCTTCCTATCATCTTTTGCCTATATCATGACTCTCAGGATATCATAATACAATATGGAGAAAAAAAATGATGAATATACGAGGAAACAGAATTATGATACCTCTTCTTAAAAATTATGACACTCCATAAAAATTATGATACTCTTGCAGAAAGTGCTAAACTAAAGTTGTTATCCCCTTCTTCCAGATCTTCTTATCATCCTTTGTTTATATCTTGACTCTCAAGATGTCATAATACAACATAAAGAAAAAAAGATGATGAATATATGAAAAAATAAAATTATGACATCTTTTTTTAAAAATTATGATATTTCTTCACAAAAATTATGATACTCCTATAAAAAATGCTAAACTGAAGTTGTTAACTCTCCTTCTAGATCTTCTTATCATTCTTTACCTATATCATGACTCCCAGGATGTCATAATATGGCACAGAAAAAAAAAAATGATGAATATATGTAGAAACAGAATTATGACACTCGTTCTTAGAATTTATGACATCTATTCATAAAAATTATGATACATCTACTAAAATTGCTAAACTGAAGTTGTTAACCCTTCCTTCCAGATCTTTCTATCATTCTTTACCTATATCATGACTCTCAGGATGTCATAATATGGTATGGATTAAAAAAAATGATGAATATATGAAGAAACAGAATTATGACATCCCTTCTTAGAAATTATGATATTTTTTCATAAAAATTATGACATCCCTGTAGAAAGTACTAAACTAAAGTTGTTAACCCCTTATTTCAGATCTTCCTATCATCTCTTGCCTATATCATGACTCTTATGATGTCATAATATGAGTGGAGGAAAGAAGATGATGAATATATGGGAAAATAAAATTATGACATCCCTTCTTAGAAATTATGATACCCATTCATAGAAATTATGACACCCCTATAAAAATGCTAAACTGAAGTTGTTAATCTCTCTTTTCAGGTCTTCTTATCATTCTTTGCTTATATCATAACTCTCGGGATGTCATAATATAGTATGGAGGAAAAAAGATGATGAATATATGCGAAAATAGAATTATAATATCCCTTCTTAGAAATTATGATACCCATTCATAGAAATTTATAACCTCAGTTAGTCATATTTTAGATAATAGATAGAGGAAAAGTTCTGATATGGAGGATCAAAATATTCAATTTGTGCTTGGGTGTCATAATTCATGTGAATGAATGTTATAATTATGTGAGGGGATATCATAAGACTAATTCTCATATTTTCATATCAAATTATCATCATACCATATTATGATATTTTGGTAGTTATATTTTAGTCAACAGATGTTAGAAAGTCTTAATAGGAGAATGAAGACTTTCAATTTTTCTTTTTATGTCAGGGTGTCATAAATTTTTGAAGAGATGTCATAATTTTGTGAAGGGATATCATAAGTCTAAATCTCATATTTTCAAAAATTTTTGATCTCCTAACCGTATTATTACTCTTTGGATGTCATATTTATAACAATCGATAGTTGAATAGTCCTGATACGAAAGATCAAAACCTTCATTTTTTCATTTTGTGCCGAGGTATTCATATTTCTCATAGCTCATGTCCGAAGTTGCATTTAACTTAGTGATGGATGATCTAACACCATTATTCAGAAGAGCAATGGATGTCAATTATGTAGCTCAGCCAAGAAGACAGCTTCTTATCCAAGATCTTGACCAAATCACTATGAAAGCTGTCCAAGAGAGAATAGAACTAAGAGCGGATTGGAGAAGAAGTCAAAGAAAAATATGAACACAAATTCTACTGACAATTTTTTTGAATAAACCAAAAAAGACCTACAAAAAGATTAAAAAAAAATATTTTTCATCAAATAGCAAAAGTAGTCCAACAAACAATTGAAAGCACTATACCATCTGTCGATCTATTTTTGGATGAGTTTGATGGTTATGTATACAATCAGCTAATATAA